>NW_019168511.1:212668-425386 GCF_000001635.26 Mus musculus | reverse complement strand
AATTCCTAGAAGACATATTGAAAGATCCATTACATGATGAGAATGCTCTAGTTTCTTTCCAAATGAAGGGTGTTGGATTTGAATATCTAAGTTCTCAGTGCAAAGACTCCAGGGGCTGCTACCAACTAATGATCACCTCACACACAATAGAAACGGGAAAATGACATCTAAGAAGCACTGTGCTTGTCTTAGTTAGGACTTTACTGCTGTGAACAGACACCATGACTAAGGCAACTCTTATAAGGACACCATTTTATTGGAGCTGGCTTACAGGTTCAGAGATTCAGTCCATTATCATCAAGACCAGAGCATGGCAGCATCCAGGCAGGCATGGTGCTGGAGGAGCTAAGAGTTCTATATCTTCATCTGAAGGCCACTAGGAAAAGACTGGATTCCAGGCAGCTAGGGCAAGAGACTTAAAGCCCACATCCACAGTGACACACCTACTCCAACAAGGCCACAACCCAAAAAAGTGCTGCTTCCTGGGCCAAGCATGTTCAAACCACCACAGTGCTCTTTGATGTTCCTCATGTGAAATAGCCATTTTAAGGAGAGAGTTAATTGCATCCAGTGTTAAAGAACATGTAATATGGTGACAGGGACTGTGAATTCAGCTCATCAAATGGATCACTTATTACAGAAAGTATTCCATAAGCTTAAAAGTTGGGAATCTTAGCTGAGCAATGTCCCCTTTTGGTAACAATCCATCTATTCCAGGGAGAGATAACAAAGTATAAGAGAGGCTAGAGAGGTGGCTCAGCAGTTAAGAGCATTCCCTGCCCTTTCAGAGGACCCGGGTTGGACTCCCACCAAACGCATAGCAGACCACAGTGGTCTAAACTACAGTTCCAGGCAAGCCAATGCCCCCCTGGGGCCCCCATGGGCGCTATATGTACTTGGTATGCAGACCAAAGAGGTTTTGATGCGAGCAGTAATCATGCATGTGATGTTTTAGATACATCCACTGGGGGAATACTGCCCCAAATAGGTACTGGCAATAGGAAGTGAAAGTCTCTGGCAGGCCCAAGCATGGCAAACATGGCATCCACAGGTTTTACTTTGTACCCTCCTCATTCTTGCTCAAAATCATTAAGAAGATTAGATCACATTCCCAGAGCTAGCCAACAGCATCTGTTCCCTTATTTGGCTATTTCCTCCTCCTGAGGCTGACCGGCAAGGTCCAGCTATCAAAGGATTGAAGTCCAGCAATCAAAAGTCCACTTTTGGCTGCACTCATTAACCTGTCCAACTGAGATTAAGCACCTCATCCTAACTCGGGTGCCTCCCCTTTTAATTTTTTTCTTTACAAACTGCCATTTGCCTACGGGCACATCTGTGTCCTCTGTATCCTGAGGCAGTCCTTTGTCTGTCTGGGGCAAATCTTTCTTCCCTCACTACCTCCCCTGCCCAACGTTTCCCTGCCTTGGTCCCTCTGGGGAACATAAATCTCCTTTGTGCTGAGAACTTGGTCTTGGTGTGTCCTGTGCTGACTCTGGTCCTTTTAGAGTTGGCAAGCTCAGAATCCAGAGCCAATCTAGAGCTCAGAACCTGAGAGCAGATGGGAGAAGCACTTTGTAGGGAAACTGGCAGACCCAATTTAACAGAGAGGAAAAGGTGGAGCTACCATTTGGTGGCTCAAAATATCCTGAACTTGGACACGAATGCCATTTTTAAAAGCTAGATCATGTAGGAAGTAAAAATCAGCCAAGGGTAAAGGCACAAAGACATCCGCCACTCGAGGGAAAGGTCTGTGGATGGCAATGAGCCCCTGAGTCTTCATCTGTGAAATGGGGACATGAGTGTACTCTACAGCTTCCACAAAGAGCTGTATTCTTTCCAAATTTGGGCTTCTTGGGGTCTGGAGTTTCTCTACTCATGATTCACTCTGAGGAGTAAGAGTATGAATCACTCTTTCATTCTAATTATATTTACTCCAACTTAGCTAGGCAGACTTGAGCGTACTGGGAAAGTTTAACTATTGGCCCAATGTCCCTATGTTTGGAAACAAGAGGGCAAGATCTTATCCTTTGCCAAGCTTTGGGACCTCAGTGTGCAAAGCTCCACCCAGAGTTCCTGAGACCTTTCAGTGTCTTGACACATTGGATGAAAATTAGAATTTGGTTTCCTTCCATGTATCTGTGGGCTTTCCATCTGTGGTTCTGCAAACCACAATCAAAAATACTTAAAGGGCTGGAGAGATGGCTCAGCAGTTGAAAGGATTTTCTGCTCTTGCAGAAGACCGAAGTTCAGATTCTAGAACTCACAACCTTCAAGTACTTCAATTCCAAGGGATCCAACATCTTTTCCTGGGCTCCACAGATACTTGAACTCATGCACATATCACACACAAACACACACACACACACACACACACACACACACACACACACACACACACTCACACTGACATAGGACACGGTTTAAAAATAATAAAAATATTTTTAAAGCATATGGAAGATGGTGAGCTGTTATATGTAAATACTGTACATTTTACATAAGCTGGCCACTGCAGATTTTGATATGTAGGGGGTCTTGGTACCAATATCCAATGATGCAGTGAAAATATATAAACAATGTCAAGTAAGAAACAAAACATTCTAGGTGTTTCCACAGGGAGAGTCTAACGGGTAGGATGTGCATACTGCCTTCCCGGTTAGTTTGAAGAAGCCAGGAGAAGGGAATCCTCAGAGCAGGAGGCTGGCAGGACCAGGAGGAAAACACCAAACTCTAGGGGAGACCAGGCCTTAATACAGAAGATGAAAAGCAATTGAGGAAGACACCTAATGTCAACCTCAGACCTCCAAGGGCATACATGTGTGTGTGGACACACATGCGAACATGCACAAGTGAGTGCATACTACATATACAGGTGCAAAAAAGGAAAAAAACTCTACATAGAGTTAACACCAAATAAAGGAAGAAAGGAACAGAGGGAGGGAGGGGGATGGAGAAGGAGGAGGAGGAAGAGGAGGAGGAGGGAAGGAAGGGAGGGTGGAAGGGAGGGAGAAGGGGAGGGATAGGGAGGGATGAAAGAAGGAAAAGAAGAAGGGAGGTAGAGAAGAAGGGAGGGTGGGAAGGGGAGAGAAGGGAAAAGGAGGGAGGGAAAAAAGGAGGAAGAGGATGAGAGAGAGAGAGGATGGAGGGAGAGGGAGAGAAAGAGAAAAGAAAGGAGGGAGGGAGAGGAGGAGAGAGAGGGAGAGAAGGAGGGATACAGGAATCATCTGAACTTCTGGCTTAGTGGTGGATCCCATGGAGCCAGGACTCGGGCTATACAGGAGACAGGCTCAGCTAATGCTACTCTCAAATGAGCTGGGAGAGGCTGGGTCTGGAATTGCCAGGAGAAGCCATTCTCAGCCACGAATACTGAGGCAAAGGTGCCATGGCTGAGGCAATACTGACATGAACAGCCAGGGAGGAAAAAGCACACTCCCTGTTTTCGCCCCTCCTGGAGGGACCTGGCATGAAGCTAGCTAACAAAGAAGAAAGCAGGTTTCAAGTCCCACATTACCAAGAGAGTAGAGAGAGGGAGGGCTGGGGGTCAAAACCACCCGCTCAGTGACTGTCACATAGGATGGCCTTTCCATAGCACATGAATGGAGAAATACCACATTACTGTATTTTCTGAGCGAGCAATTACAACATTACAAGTGTGTGGAGTGGTGGGAGACAGCTAAAGACTCTCCCATCTGCCTCAAAGGAAAGAAAAACAGGGATCTCATGGGGGAAAAGCTGGAATGGTAATTTCGCAAACTGAAGTCGGCCCACCCTGACATGACCACCCATAACTCCCATCCCCTTCAGGGTGCCTGAGACATACACAGATAGAACATGGAGAAGGACATACAATGCCCCTCCCTTGGTTAGTTACACAAGCTCACTCTTAACCCACTAGAGTGAGATCCTCTTGCCAGCCTGGAAGAAGCAGACCCTGTGTTGTGAATTGCTCATGACATAAAGGATCTAGAGTGTAGGTCCTTGCTTCCGACCGTGTTTAAAGTTGACAACATTGTGTATGAGGCTAACTGACCATTGGGCTTCTGGGAACCTCCCATCTCTGCATCCCTTCTCACCATAGGAATGCTGGGATAGCAGACACAGGCAACTGTCCTGGCTTTAAGTGAGGATTGGAACTCAACTCCTCACACTTGTGTAGCAAACGCTTCAGTCACTGAGTCTTCTCTTCTAATAAGTGTGCTTCTGTGGTCATCTGTTACATGCTCTCTTAGTTAGGGTTTTACTGCTGTGAACAGACACCATGACCAAGGCAACTCTCATAAGGACAACATTCCATTGGGGCTGGCTTACAGGTTCAGAGACTCAGTCCATTATCATCAAGGTGGGAGCATGGCAGCATCCAGTCAGGCATGGTGCAGGAGGAGCTGAGAGTTCTACATCTTCATCTGCAGGCTGCTAGTAGAATACTGTCTTCCAGGCAGCTAGGGTGAGGGTCTTAAAGCCCACACCCACAGTGCCACACCCACTCCGACAAGGCCACACCTTCTAATATGCAGATCCCTAGGCCGAGCCTATACAAATCATCACACATGCTATAGTAAATTGTCGCTAGGAGGCTCCTTATTCCCCATTTGCCATCTATGGTCAACAAGGACCTCTGCATGTTCCAGGCACTTTCAATCTTCAAGATGGCAGACTAGTATAGAACACAGAAGTAACCAGGCATTGCCAGCCACTGTGAGTTCAGAAGGTAGTGAACCTGCAGGCTGTCAGAGCACGCCCAGAACGGAAGCACAGGGGAACCCTTAAAGGAGGTCTTAGTTCAAGGACAATCAATGCTAAGAAGGTGTCTAAAAATTGGCTCTTTACTGCTGAACTTTATGCTAGGCAGGAACCTAGCCTTCAACCACACCATGTGGACCAGAAATAAAAGCAGTTCTTCCTCAAATGTTTTCTTCCCTGAGCTGGGCTCACATGAGAGCATCTAGCTGAGAATCCAAAATTCAGAAGAATTTTTTTTTAAATGTGTGCTTGGACTTGATACATCTCCGATAGAGATTAGATTAGCAATTGTTTCTCTTAATAACCAGCACTTCCTCTCGAAACAGTGCCCAAAGCAACCAAAAAAAAAAAAAAAACCTCCTCTAATTTCATGAAACTTGTCATTTCCTTTCCCCTCCAAGACCCCATTTTCCTTCCTTCCCCTGGGCCTCATTGAGATTTTTTTTTTTTTTTTTTTTTTTTTTTTTTTTTTTTTGCCTGACTGTAATGCTTTAGCGTTTGAAATACTACTCCGCCTTGGCAACCGATACAATAAGAGTTTCCATTTGGGAGGCGGGGCAGTTTGGTGATGCTGAGAGTTTTGATCCCAGCCAAGGTCCCACGCAAGGTCAGAGACAGCAGGGCTGAGATTAGACGCCTCGCCCCAGGAGCCTCAGCATGAGACCCACAGCAGTTTTCCTGTCATCTTCTGAATTTGGAACGGCCTCCCACCCACACAAGCCTTCTCCAGCGCTTCCTTCCCTTTCCCTAACTCCGTTCAATCACCCAGGGTCTACACTGACTCCAGGGTCTGCCTGTGGTTTTGACCAATTCTGCATGCACGCTACTCTGGAAAACCATGAAAGTGGGAAGAGCCTCCTCGCTCGCTCACCTACTCCAAGCTGAACTTGATTGCCCTGATCCGAGTGAAGGACCCAACAAAGGAAAAGACAAAGGGCTGAAGCAAGATGCTCTCCGCAGTATTGTTTGCCTTGAATGTTGGGGCATGTACATAAACCCCTCCCTCTCTCATCTATTTCCCACCAGGTTGACGCTCATGCCAATCAAATGTTGATCCTTCCCTGGTCATCCTGGGAACTGTTGGGGGGGGCGGTGCGGGGGTAACCTTATGTTCCTAAGTTCTCTAAAGCACAAGTATTCCTCCCCCAAGCAGGCAGTATAATTAGCAACCAAAAAACACTGCTCCACTTCAGGCTACCGTCTCATTTAAGGTGGGCTATTAACTTTTCAGAGGGCGTGAAAAGCTACCTCGCCATTTAAAATAGAGCAAAATGCGGAGGACTCTGCATTTAAACTTCTAAAACAGCGGCAAGCACCCACCACCACCCACAGATCTAGCAATTGAGGTTTTCCTTTCTCTTTCTTTTCTTTCTTTCTTACCCCCCTCCCACCCCCCACCCCAACCCCCGGCTTGGCCTATTATTTATTTAGAATCGGAACCAATTCCTTACAGGAGAATGCAGCCATCCAAGCTGACATCTGGAAGCATCTAGAAGGAAGCAGAACAGTAACCAACACTGAGGTAGGCAGACTTGCAAAGTCATTAACACTCATCTACCCAGAATCCCCTGCTTCTCCCCACTTTGCTTAGACCTGGCTCGGAAGAGAAACACCCCGTTTAGAGGTAGGGGCGAACCAAAGCAGAAACAAAAACAAATTCAGATTCCTTCCGCCTAGAGGGTTCCTTGCCACTGGACTCTGAGCCCTGGACTCTCTGTTAGCCACAGAAATTGATTTGAAGCTGTCATTGTGACTTAGCATTTGGTCTGTCTTACCTATATGGAGATCTTGGGGTGGGGCTTGGAAGGGGGAGGTGTAACGTGTAATTGGGAGAAAAGGACAACTGTGTCAATCCTTTCAAAAGAAAAAAACAATTGAATTTAAAAATTAAAATAAAATTAAGTTGAAAAAGAAATTAGCTCTGAAAGAAATCCCCCCCCCCCCCCCGAAGAGTGAGCTTGCTGCGTGTCAATTAGGGAGCCTGTACTCCGGGTAGCTTTGCTGCTTCCGAGCCAAATCCTCAGCCTCCCACACAGATCTGTGAAATCAATTGTCTTCCCCAAACATGTGGTAACCACGGCGAAGTGAAATGACTAAAACTTCTCTCAAAGATGACATCGCTCCTCTGGTCTTCTTTCCTGGGGCCCAGAAGGGACCTGATGGGGGGCAGGGGCTCCTCCTGAGGAGTGAGGATTTTTTTTTTAAACAGTAAGTTTCAGACTTTTGGTTTAACCTAGTTATTTGGGGGATGAAGAGAGTGAAGGGGGTGGGGTTGGGAGACAAAAGGCAATCAAGTGAGGATTGTCATTGCTGACATACTGACACCTGCATGTCAATGCCAAGGTGGGGGGCTTCGAGGGCTCCCCTGGGATTCCCCACATGATCCCTCCATGTGTTTCTCCCATCACCCCACCATGGGGCAAGACTACCACGGAGGGTGGAGTGGCTGGCATACTGAACCTGCCATCCTGTGACATTTCCCTGGAGAAGACAGTTCAAATCCAGTCCCAACAATGCCCAGAAGACAGGGGAAGGCCATCAGTCTCCATTAGGGAGACAGGGTTATTCTCCCATATTATCACCCTGTCATGTCCCCTTCAGTCTCCAAAAGGCATGGCTGTCTCATACATCATCATCAGCATGTTCCCCTCACAAAGATGGAGAACCCTACGGAGGGCTCCTTTCTGCCCAAGTCCCTCCAGAGATAGCCAAGGGCCTTCCCCTTGTCTGAAAGGATGCTAGACTGCCAACAGAGACATCTGCATCCTAATTAAAGGCTAGGCTTTGAAGAGTGCCAAGGAGGGACCTGACCTCCAGTTTGCAAATCAGAAGTTTAAACAAACTTCCACAGCCTCCACAGTTCGGGTGAGCACCCCTGTGGGGCCAAGATGGGGGGAGGGGAGAGAAAAAGCCCAGATCCAGTTCTTGGGAATCCAGCTATGCTTAAGCTTGGCACGTACACAGTCCTGTCACTGGAAAGTGACACACTATTTATAGCACTTATATTTAATTAAGTCACAGATAATAATTTTTACTTAATTCTTCCACCAGAGTCACTTTATATTTTAAAAGACATTTTTTTCCCGGAGACAAATTTGAGGCTCAGAAAAGCAGTTATGATGAGAAGAGATAGATTTTGTCTGATCACAGACCTTGAATGGGTGACTGTGCTGTGTTAGCTGAAGGGATAAGGAACATTCTAGAATACTGGTATATGTCCTAGATGACAACGGTCGGAGTTGCCACCCACTGAAACTATGTGTCTTACCTTGTTCCGTGCATTTCTGCTCTGTATGTATTCTCAGTTAATTAACAGAGGGAACATGACTCTGAGAGACAGGCGTTATCTACATTTCCTAGTTAGGCTTGCTTATTAGAACTTGGGGGAACTATATAATTCACTAAGTCCTCAGTGGGTAAACGGTAGTCAGAATGCAGTCTTCAGGACTTGGGTGTCCACACATAGTGAATTAATTTAGGTGTCCTTATACACAGCAACTCCAAATCCAAATATTTTTGTGCAGCAGGCTAGATGGGCCCAGTAGGAAAAGCTAGCCAAGCTGTATGGTACATGCCTCTAATCCCAGCATCTGGCAAGCAGAGGCCGACAGATCTCTGAGTTCGAAGCCAACCCAGTCTACAGAGCAAGTTCCAGGACAGCCAAGGCTACGTAGAGAAAGTCTGATTCTTAAAAGAAAAAAAGAAAAGAAAAGGAAAAGGCTATGCACTGACCACCGTGGGCTTCTCACCAGTGTGGGTCTGGATGAATCAGTTGAAAATGAGCTCCCATGGGACCTCTCAAAGGTACAGACTTGTCAAATGAAGCACTATGATAGGAAAAAAGTGAGGACAAGCCATGTCGTCCTCAGTTAACCAACAGGGGCACAGATTCCACTCTTGAGTCAGCCTGGGAGCCACCAGCACTTGCTGTCCTGTGAACACTGGCACACCAGTATGTGGTACCCTGGGCTTCCTGCATGCCAGTAGGGAGAGAAGGATAACCCACCTTTTTGCCCTTTCTCTATTTTTTGTTTGTTGGTTTGTTGTTTGTTTTGTTTTGTTGTTTTTTTTAATGTGGGCAGTAGCATTGTCTTAAGGCTCTAGCTATTCGACTGGGTGCCTCTATTGTTTGGAATGTGACCCACAGGGTTAGGGAAGGGCTTCTGCCATGTCCCAAGTTAAGGTGGCAGCCACAGAAATGCAGAAACAAAGCAAATAGTTCTGGGGTTCTCTGATGATGTCCTGACCCCAGCTATCTCTTTTCTCTCTGTGTAAAGAACCCTGGTTACTTGTAGCTACCACTCCTCTTCACAGTCAAACGCTTTGTTAAACTCAGAAATGATAACTCTTTTTCCTTAGCTGGTGGGAGAGGCTGATGCAGAGTCTCATGTTCTGACTTATCTGTGATGGTTGGTTAGTGGCCTGTGGGGGTGGGGAGGGAAAAAGCTTTGGAAAGGTTCCTGTGTAAACAAACAAAGTAACAAGATATACCCAAGAGAAAGCAAGTATCTTTTTCTTCTACTGCAAACAATCCAGGAAGGAAGTGACACCCTGAACTGTCACAGGCTTTTGCTTGCCAGACACTTCCCCCAAGGAGGAGGGGGAGGGGGAGGGGAGAGGGAGGGGAGGGGAGGGGAGGGGGAGGGGAGAGGGAGAGGAGGGGAGGGGGAGGGGGAGGGGAGGGAGAGGGGAGGGGAGGGGAGGGGGAGGGGAGGGAGAGGGGAGGGGAGGGGAGGGGCAGGGGAGGGGAGGGGAGGGGGGAGGGGAGGAAGAGGGGAGGGGGGAGGGGAGGAAGAGGGGAGGGGAAGAGGAGGACAGATACAATGATGGAAAAGATTCTGAAGTCATCAGCATGCTGGCAACCTGGAGCTGTCCCATTAGGGTATTTGTTCGACTGTGCAGGATAATGTATTCCTCTCATTTGTCAGCAAGAGTTTGGTAGAGAAAATACTAGCAGAGTGTCCTGTGGAGGAGGCTGCAACCAGTACTCCATCTGTCGAGTGTGTGGAGAGCCCTTAGCTGTGTCTTCTTCGCCCTTGCCCTGAGCAAGGAGCCTCGAAGTGAAAGCAGCAGTTTCTGGTGACCTAGTTCATGTCTCCGAGAAGTTGCAGAAGTGTCCTCCCAGCAAAACAAGGCAGCTGAACCACGGCAACCAACCGTACAAGCTAAGTTCAGAGATTTGAGCTAAAACTGCTGCCTCATCTGCAAATCATCAAACCCACAAGAAAGGATACAGTTTAGCATTGTTCTGTGAATTTCCTAGCCTTGTTCATTGATCGAATCACAACCAAATGCTCGGTAGCCTCTTGCACATCAGATGCTTTAAGGAGAGCAGCAGAGATACCCCCGTCCACTATGAAGGCCTCCTTACATGACACTTGTGCCTTATAGATGCTGGGGAAGGGGAGTGGTTTGTAATGGGGGTCCCAGCAGCTGTTTCTGAAATCTTAAAATTTTTCACTTAGAGATAATTAGAAGATTCTTAATTAGCAACTCTTCCATCCAGTGGTTTAGACAATGGGGGTTTCCATGTCCACTGCAACACCTTTCTCTTTATCTCACCTTAAGAAAACAATCGATTAAAAATGTTATTGATGAGGATCTTCCACTCACTGGCCTGCTAACCTCAAGACAAGGCGACATCAGCAAAGGTGACACTGCATGGAGTCTCATTTCTCTTAACACCAACTTCCTTTGGGACTAGAGCAATTCCTGGCCTTTGAGATTTGTTTCCTTCTATATGATCTATTTTTCTTAACTATGTGTATGTGGAGGTAGGGATATGCAGGTTCCCTGAGAAGATGCCAGGTGCCCTTGAATCAAGAGTTCCAGATGGTTGAGCCTCTCTGCATATCTGCTGGGCACGGAACTTGGGTCCTCTTAAAGAAAGAGAAGATCTCTC
Organism: Mus musculus; assembly: GCF_000001635.26. Taxonomy (NCBI): domain Eukaryota; kingdom Metazoa; phylum Chordata; class Mammalia; order Rodentia; family Muridae; genus Mus; species Mus musculus. The sequence goes on along the minus strand of NW_019168511.1, from coordinate 414,747 downwards.
GTCTGCCTAGTCCTTTCTCCATCCCCTTCTCCTGAATCAAATAAAGTTGAGTTAGACCATCATTTCTCAACCTCAGCATTTCCAATATTTTGGACCAGAAAACTCTGTTTGCAGCATCCCTGGCCTCTAGCCAGTAACATTCCTTCATTTTGTTGTGACCAAACATGTTTCCATACTTTGCCAAAAAATCCTACCCAGGGGAGGGGGGGCGGGGGGTAAATCACTCCATCTGAGAACCATTGAATAGGTCAGGACTTATGAATGTCAAGACACATCCAGCAGTTACGTACATGAGAGATGTAAACCATTTAAGGAAGTAAGCAAATTTAAGAATTAAGTATCATCTCCCGTGAACTTTGGCCATACCTCATGTGATTACATATATGTTCATATGTATGCAGGCACTAGCAATGGGAAAACCTCAGCTGTTGGTTCTCAGATACTAGAAGACAGTCTCTCATTGGCCTCGAACTTGCCAAGTTAGATACTCTGGGTTGTCAGTGAACCCCAGGGATCTGCCTGCCACTGCCTCCTCGAGTGCTGGGATTCCAAGTGCATACAACTAGCTTCCCTATGTGGATCCTGGAAATGCAGTGCACTTTCCTAGCTGAGCCATCTCTCCAGCCCTCTCTCTATGCCTTACACTTGTTCAGGAGAAAGCAGTGATTCCATGGTTATGTAAAACCCCTTGGCTCACATAAAAATAAAATAAAATAAATAAAAAGCTGACAAATCACTTCTTGCTGCAGCCAGAGAAGTGAGCTCTGAACTTGTGTGGTCCAGGTTCAAATTTCAGGTCTGCCTCGTAACAACTTTAGTACTAGGGTAGCTCTTTAATAGGTCTTGCTTTTCCTGTCTACAATGTAACAGTAATGCACTTTGTAAGATTATGTCAGACTTACACAACACACCACCCACAAGACACCCAGGAAAGTGCACACAGTAGGTACTCAATAAATAGCACAGGTTTTTATCCCAAAGCTATAAAAACACTACAAATCAGACTAAAAACATCTATGAGCTAGATTGAGCCAGTGGGATAGTCACAACTCTGGACCACGGGGTGGTGTCTTAGTTAGGGTTTTACTGCTGTGAATAGACACCATGACCAAGGCAAGTCTTATAAAAAACAACATTTAATTGGGGCTAGCTTACAGGTTCAGAGGTTCAGTCCATTATCATCAAGGTGGGAGCATGGCAGCATCCAGGCTGTCATGGCGCAGGCAGAGCTGAGAGTTCTATGTCTTCATACAAAGGCGGCTAGTGGAAGACTGACTTCTAGGCAAGTAGGGTGAGGATCTTATGCCCACACCCACAGTGATACACCCATTCCAACCAGGTCACACCTATTCCAACAAGGCCACACCTTCAGATTGTGCCACTCCCTGGTCCAAGGATATACAAACTATATCCAGGTGGCAAGAGTCCTTTCAAGTTTTCTAAGGTTTCCCAAGTCTAGTTTATAAACCCAGGACACTGTTTGCTTCTTACTAATTGATATAAACTAGTTGAAGAGCTAGAACTCTGACACTAGCCAAGACCAGGGAGTCAGACTAGACTCGTGAGTAAACACCAGTGACAAACTGTGTGTTCATGATAGTTATGAAGAAAGGGTGGATGCCAACTCTACTCTTCATTTAAGAAAAGGCTACCTGCCTGTAACAGAACATGCATTTAATCCTCCTACTTGCAAGGTAGAGGCAGGCAGATCTTGGTGAGTTCGAGACCAGCCTGATCTACATAGTAAGGTCCAGGACACTCAGAGACCCTATCTTGAAAGACAAAACAAAACAAAACAAACTAAAGCAGGCTGGTTTTTACTTCTCTCAGCCACGGTTATAGATACTTCTGTTTTTTGTTGGTAAGCGATAAGTTCTGTCTCATGCCCATCCCTAAATAGAGCATCTCTATGACCCCTCTCTAAGGCTCGACATTGTGGAAGAGGGAGACAGAAGGAGCCAAATTTTGGAAGGAGTTCTGTGAAAGAAGAGCTGTGTTCCGAACATGCATCTACGAACTCCTAGTAGCAGCCCCCCCCACCCCAATAAGACTGGGCAAATCAACATTCCATCACACATGGGGGCAGGGTTTATAAGTTCCCCACCCCTCTCCCTGAAGAGGGCAGGACTAGTTAATGGTTGCTCAGAGAGGATCTGTCATGTTTCCTGAGTGTTGTAACCACTGGTGAGTGGCCCTTGCGCACATAAATAGACCCCTCCCCCACGCTGATGCAGGCAACATTAATTAAATATGACGAGGTACAGACAAGCAAGCAAAGTCGGGATGGAAATATGGAGGGACCTGAAGGGAAGAAGAGATTCCTTTGAGAGGAAGAGGGGATGGGAAAGAGGGTAAGGGAGAGAATAATATGCTCTCTTGTGTCTCTTTTAAAAGAAAGCACCTGAGATGGGGGGTGGGGAAGAGTATCATTCTTGGAAGCCGCCATCCTCAACCTTTTCTTCCGGAGAAATGACATGAAAATACAGTGAGCTGTTGCTTGCTTTCTAGCTAAAGTAAATCGACAAGTGTAAGTTGGTGTCATTAGCCCAATTGCTTGTCAGTGAGGCTGTTGATGAAGACAATAATAGATTGCCTTCTCCAACCTGATCCTCCCACTGGAAGAGAACATATCCACTCTTGATCAATACTTTGATCTGAGTTACTTACAATGCTGTCAGACAGGCATATCCATTTCATTCCAGAGTGCAGAAATGAGACTGTTTGTTTGTTTGTTTGTTTGTTTTTGTTTTTTGCGAAATTGAGATCAGACATGACATGGGCTTGGATGAGCTGTATTCTGGTCTAGAACCATATAACCAGATCAGCAAGATCGAGGATTACCGGAAGCTAAGGGTGTAGCTCCAGTAAGTGTCCCCTCCCACCCCACCCACTACCCTCCCACCCCGACCCTCGCTAACTTTATGCCATGGGATCTGGGACTATGGGCCATGCTGAGCAAACCTGAGGACCTAAGTTCAAATCTCCACCACCTGTGTAAAACCAGGCGTGACTGATACACTTGTAATCTCTGCTTGGCATAAAGTGGAGATAAAGGGATCACTGGGAACTGTTGCTTTAAGACGCTTTAGACAGGGGTTGGAGAGATGGCTCAGTGGTTAAGAGCACAGGCTGTTCTTCCAGAGGTCCTGAGTTAAAAATCTCAGCCACCACATGGTGGCTCACAACCATCTGTAATGGGACCCAATGCCCTCTTCTGGTATACATGAAGTCAGGGTACTCATATACATACAATAAACAAATAAATCCTTTTTTTAAAATTATGATTAAAAATAAAACCCTTAAGCCTTTCTCTCTATCTACTGTAAACAAGAATCTGAAGTTGTTTTCTGAGCAAAGCCCAGCTCCCCTCTTACCCTCAAGACTCTAGGGCTCCCAACAATTTTCAGCTTTGCATGGGGGCAAAGGAGAGGTGCGCAGAGGAGGGGGGGGGGCAGGTCGAGAAAGCTTGAGCTCCAGGAGCACCACACCAGGAGCACCACAGTCAATAGATCTGTCTCTGGCCTGAGGGCAATGCATTTGTAACTTCGGAGCCTGGCGCTATTTCACTAGCACGAATCCAACCAACGTGATTCCAGACCCAATATCTGACATAGATATAATGTTCAGCCAACCCAGCTGAAAGGGTGGGGTTTTTTTCTATTAATCTAGCAAGTGCATTTAGGAAAGGTTCATTTATATTTTAGTAAAATGTGAGCTGATCCTCCCTTTATCTAGGACACAGCACTTCTGATATAAGTTTGATTTAAAAAAAAAATCTGTCATTTTAAAATGTAGTCAGTCTCAGGTGTTTTCTGCCTTATTTAGTGTTTTCCACTGAAGACAATGAAATTGGAAAGAAATCCTTCCAAGGAGTCCACAGTGGCTTCCTACACCAGGGGAGCAGCCTGTGAGTTAGAGCAGTTCTGTCCCATAGAACTACTGGGATACTGAACCAGGTTCCTGAAGGTCTATCCCACACAGCCACTGGGGTACTGAACTAGGCTCCTGAGGGTCTATACCACACAGCCACTGGGACTCTGTACTGCAGATCTGTCCCACAGAGTCACTGGGGTACTGAACTAGGTTCCTGAAGGTCTATGCCACAGAGCCACCAGGGTACTGAACTAGGTGCTTGCCACACAGAAGTAGCAGCAGAGGTGTGCCCCTCCCTCCAGTAAAAATACAAGCAATATAGTCAGAATTTCATACAGACACCACAAGTGAGAATACAATTTCTGGGCCAGCGACATGGCTTGGGGAAGTCAAGGAGCTTGGCACCAAGAATGACGATGACCCGAATCCAGTCCCCAGGACCCACATGGTTGGAGGAGAAGTAAGCTACCCTCTGACCTCTACCCACACAACGACATGTGTGCAGCTGCTTGCACATGCGTGAGTGCACACACACACACACACTCACAAAATAGTCATAATTTTAAACAAAAAAATCAAACTCCACATATCATCTAGATCTATGGCTTTTTCCAGCATTTTCAAAAATAAGCTATTTTTAAACAAAAATCTTACACTGTCTTAATGTATAAATGAGTATTTCAATATTGATACTTAAAAACCCTAGATCTAAAACTGCCTTTGCCCAATAGTAGGTTAAGTATGCATAGCTCCGCTATTACATAATTTACTTTTACGTTGGCAGTGACATGTCTATGACAGTAACAGCTTTTGTAAGTTGGACATAAGTCTGAACTGCAAACAGGATCGGTGTCCAGTTGCAAGCTTCTTATACAGTGATATCTGGATGACACATTTAAATGTTCACATAAACAAGGACAAATGACAAGTCCCTTGTTGCGCAAGGAAACCACTCCTATTCACAAGGTAGGCAACACACAGACAGCTGAATCTCAGGAGGAAAAAGAATGAAGCAGAAGAAATACCCAAAAGATAGTAGCTGCGAGGTTTGTGAAGCCATTGGAAGATACCAGCCCAAAGATGCAGGATCAACAACCTCCAAGCATCTAAAGCAACGGTTCTCAACCCGTGGCTCGAGATCCCCAACCTCTTCACAGGCATCGCCTAAGACCATTCGAAAGCACAGATCTCCAATTACGATTTATAACAGTGACAGTTATAAAGCAGGAGCAAAATAACTGGGGGGTGAGGGATGGTCACCAGGAAAGTTAAGAACCACTGACCTATAAGCAAAGAAACTCACACATAGGCATGCAGTAGTCAGGCCTTTAAATAATTGGGGGGAGGGTAATTAAAGCAGAAGGGAGCAGGTAGGTGCTGGCTGGTGGGGCTGGAAGGATATATTCAGTTCAGGGAAACCCTACAACAATGAAATATAAAACCTTCCAGAGAGTCATACAGCGCTGGAAGCTGGCAAGTCCCATTGCCCTGCAGCGTCAACAAACTGAATGGTCCTGAAAACACGGAAGGTCTAGAAAGATCCTTCAACTGCCCTAAGAAATAGCTTAGAATGTGCACTTGGAACACTGTGCACATCTGCTAGTTCTGGCCCCTGGTGGTGAGGGAGGGTGTTTCTTTGATGTAAGGCACATTGGAGGTTCTTAAAAGTCTGTTTAATCCTGGCCCTTGAGAAGCGGAGGCAGGCAGATCTGTGTGAGTTTGAGGCCAGTCTGGTCTACAGAGGGAGTTCCAGGACAGATAACCCATCTCGAAACCCTGTCTCAAAAAATGATGAATGAATGAATGAAATCTGTGTTTTATGATCAGGGTGCTGAAAATGGACTGTGATTAATAAGTGACCATCACCATTGAAATGGAATCTCCTAGGAACTCTTTCAACTCTGATAGGGGTTAAAAGGTGTTGTCTGGAGGGGGAAGGGCACAAGCCCTAAAGACTTCCTGTAAACACAAACAATGTGTAAATTTTAGTCTCTTCCCTTCCAGCTTGGGAAGGAAGATCTACACATGGACCACCCTATCCCCGTAGCATCCACCACCCAGAATATTGAACAAGGTCACGTTTGCCTCTCTTGTCTAATTAAAATCATACCCGTGGCAAGATAACGACAGCAGAGAGAGGAAGAAGACATGGGCAGTGGCTTGTCTGGGCGTTTTGGAGAAACTCAAATGTTCACACAATTCTTTGGAATTCATTGAGACAGCTCAGACATCTTAATCCCCTTTCTTTCTGTCTTCGGATACGTCTGTCATTCGAAGTTCGGAATGGGAGAAACGAATGACTGAGCAATGAAAGGCGAGCTCAAGTTTAAAAGAAGTAAATTAGCATCCGGAAGCACGCCGTGGGGATGGAGGGGCGGGGCCAGTGTGGGGAAGTTAGCTCCGCCCTCTCGAGGTTTGCTCAGGGGAGTGAGAAATTTGAAAGCGGGAGAAATGTTGATGCCAGAGTGGCATAGAGGAAGGAGTGATTAGCTCCAGGTGCCTGTCAGGGGAGTTCCAGTCTCTCCTCACTTGTGATAGTTCTGTGGAGTTTTTCTGGAGGAGAGCTGGCTGTCACCCTTTGGGAAGAACCTCCTGGCTAACTCCTCCTTCCTTTGATGTCTGGGGAGCTTGGCCATTAAAATCTGCCTTGGGCAAAAACTCAGCAGGCAGATTTCCAGTCCAAGAGAACAGCTTTGACAAAACTTTAATAAAATTTAATAATATAAAAAATCTAGTTCTGATTGGAACCAAGAACTCTGAGTTAAACAAAAGTTTACCTGTATATTCAGATAGGGGGTCAGGGGAGAGCCGACCCCTTCTGCAGGATGCTCTATGATGAAGCTCTCTGACTGTAAACATTTGTTCGCGGCTACCTGAGTCCTTGATCCAAAACTCTCATGGGAGTTGGAGGAGTTTCTTAGGCATTTAAACGGAGAATTTTACAAACTTTCATACTCTGTGACAGGAGGCTGAAGAGGGCTAATACACACACATACACACATAAACATACTATTTTAAATCCAGTCATTTGGTTAAAATTTAAGTTTTAATTTGATAGACTCATTTGCATTGTTGAAAAATTCAGTGAAAGGGGCTTCCTTTAAAATTGAGTTTGCAACATTGGATCTCCCTGTTAAAATACCACTTTAAGGGAGGATGCTTTCTTCCTGTATAGAGGTGGTCCATAGACTTAAGGTTGTATTATAGGAGATATCATTGCGATTACATTTCATTCAAACACACACACAAAAGAGCAAAGTGCTTCAAAACATCTCACCGGCCTATCCAACACCTAAGCCACACAGGGAGCCTACAAGCAGCCATCTTTCTTGTCCTACTTACTAGGATCTGTAGTCGTAAGCAGTAGTAAAATAGTTCTATCCTCTTCAGCTCCATCCAACACACATAAACTGTTACCATGAACTTACAAGAGCTTGAAGCAGTAGAGGTTACTTTTCTTGCTACAGTGAAACACCGGACAAAAGCAACTTAAGGGAGAAAGGATTTATTTTAGCTCAGCGGTTGAGGATACAGTTCATCACCGTGAGGAAGGTATGGCCGAGGGACATGAAGCATCCACAGTCAGATAAGTGCTTCGGCTGGCTCAGCCAGCTCTCTCCTTGTGTCTGAGATATGAAGCCCATGTAAGATGAGTTTTGCTTCATCAGTTAATCAAACCTAGAAACTCTTTCACCAACTTGCCCAGAGGTTTTCTTCCTACGTGATTCTAAATCCCATTAAGTTGACAGTCAAGGTTAACTGTCACAAAAACATCTTCTGTAACAATTTAGTTTTATCCAAAAGGTTATTAAACAGAGAACAATCATTTGAGATAGCTATATACCTATATCTAATCTATCTATATCTACTCTATACAGATAGATATAGATAGACATAGAGATAGTAGAGATAGATAGGTATAAATATATAGAGAGATATAGATCTATTATATGGCTATATCTCAAATGATTGCTCTGTTTAATAACCTTTCATATAGTATACATTATATACATATAAATGGGACTTTCCAGGTATGCCTTACAGAGCAGTGTGCAGTGTCAGCAAACTCTGAAAGAGCCTCTTTCTGTTCTGCTCTTGTTTGTCCAGTTGCTCCTTTCAGTGACGTCACAGAAAGACCTTGTTCTAAGAATGTTATGCAAATGCTCTAAAATTAGTGTGAGACTATTTCCACACTATGCTGCCCACTCTTACTCTAGTGGCGAGAAGGACAATCACAAAAAAAAAAATCCCCCCAAATACGTGGATGCCTATAGGCTGGTGTCAGGGAAGAAAGTCTATTTGCTAACAACCTCTTGACTTTTCATAGCTGGCGTCATACAAGTGCCAAGCTGGCACAATCACATGGCAATTGAGCTTTTAAAACACAAAGGAACCTACTGTGCTTCCTTGCTCCCCCTGTGTTTCTTGGACCACGAGCACATGGATTTATGTCTAGGCACATTTCCAGCCCACTTCTACTGATACCACAGATGCACAGCGTGCATTCAGTACTGGGGGGCAAGGCAATGGCAGAACCACATAGCAGTGGGGACACAAGAACGCATTTGTGTTCTCTCCTGGTCACCTGTCCTGGAAACTCTGTGCCAAGTGCTAACAAAGATGCCTGATTAATAGTCTCTACACTGTGTCTCCGTTACAATTTGTTTGCATTCTTTTTCTTTAAGATTCATTTTGGGTTTTACTTATGTGCATGTGTTCCTGTCGTTGTGTATGTGTGTGCGGAGGGGGGGAGATAACAGGTACGTATAGGTATCTGTGGAGGCCAAGATAAGACTTCAGATCCCCTAGAGCAGTTCCAAGGAATTTGTGATTGCCTGATGTGAGTACTAGGAAGTAGACTCAGGTCCTTTTCAAGAGCAGCAAATACTCTTAACTGCTAAACTGTCTCCAGGTCCTAGGACTAGGTCATGTAGTGAACCGCTTAAAGCCGGGAACAGAACAGAGCTTGTTAAAAACCCTTTGGCATGCTTTTTCAGAGCTAGCTAAATCCCCCACCTTGACAAAAGCCTGCCAGTCACTTCCATTTTTCCCTATCCTGACCTCCCAAGTGTGTAAGTCCTGCCTAGGGCCCAGGGTCACATGACTTCCAACCTAGCCATATATGGAGAAAATCAAACAAAACTCCACAAAGCAGAGACATCAAGAGGAAGCAGAGGCATGCTATTTCAGGGTATCACAAAGAATGGATGGTGTTCCCATGATGTAATACTACGTCTCCCTCCTACATTACAGACGTATTGAGAGGGCCATGCTTGAGTCAGTATTGAATGATGATATGATTCCTCATCTCACATAGACTGACTTTGATTTAGTTGGGAGAATAAAAAGCAGCCACAAAAAAAAAAAAAAATGACTACCGGTGGGCACAGGATATATTTCTGAGAATAGCTAACAAAATGCACCATCACCCTCCCTTTGGAAATGTTGTGTGTCTTATATTTGTTAATTTTATATTTTGTGTGTGTGTGTGTGTGTGTGTGTGTGTGTGTGTGTGTGTGTGCTTTCCCTCATTTCTTAATAGCTTATCATGGATCTACTGGTCATAAACGCAGCATCTCTAATGATGGTTCCTCCTTCCAGTTTCAAGTCACCAAAATTAATCATGACAAGCTTTGTAATCAATGAGATTGTTACAGATACAGTGGGTGATGAACTGGTAAGACCCCCCCAAAGATACTGTGAGCCATACACTGTCTCCATCAGCCACCCACACCCAGACACACACATACCCATGAGAAAAAAAAAAAGAGAAATATCTATATTGTTGAAATGTCATAATGGCCATTAGCAAGAGGATCTTGAAAGTAGAGGAAAATGTGACAGTTTCATAAGGAGGCGGGGACTGCAAACGATGCATTTAGATATGAGTAAGAGTTCACAGGAAGAAGCAACAGAGCAGTTTATGTCACGCGCGCGCACACACACACTTACATTTTGAATAACATACAGTTAACAAATATAAAACACATACCACATTCAAAGGGAGGGTCATAGTTTGAATGAGAACGGGCCACATAGGCTCACATGTTTGAATACTTGGTCCCAGTTGGTGGAACTGTTTGGGAAGGATTAGGAGGTGTGGCCTAGTTGGAACAAGTGTGTCATTAGGGGCCAACTTTGAGGTTTCAAGAGCCCACACCATTCCCTGTTAGGTCTCCTTACCTTATATTTGTGGGTCAAATATCAGCTCTCAACTACTATTCCAGAGCCACGCTGTTCTTCTGGCCGCCATTGCCCCCTAAGGTCATGGACTCTAACCCTAATCAAATGTTTCCTTCTGTAGGTTACCTTAGTCATACCATGGTATTTTGTCACGGCAAGAGAAAAACAACTAGGATGAAAGATGATATCACATTAAGCTATTTCTGTGAAAGGCCTGACCATGCTGTTTTGTAGAGAAACATGGATGACTTTGGACTAGAAGGCAGTAGAATATTGTAATCAAGGCTTAATGAAGCATGCTAGTAGGAGCCAGGAAGACAGTGGTGCTGAGAGCAATGTAGACTATGGAGGCCCAGTTCAAGAGATTTCTGTAGCTGTAGGCTTTTCCACCTGGACTCTTGGTTCCCCAAAATAACAACGCTAAGACTTAATTGCATATGAAGAAATGCTGAGGCCACAAGCTTTGGCTTCTTCCCTGACTAGCTTGCAACTTATTTAACCTGTTTATTCTATTTTACGAGTACTACATGGATGGTTACCTATCCTTCAGTTTCATGCAACTGTCTTTTTGGAGCTTCAGGGTAAACCTCCTTTACCTGACTCTCTCTTAGAAATGCTCCTTTTGTACTGGAGCACCCACCGTCCAATTTCCTTCCCAAGCTAATAAGCCAACAACATTTTATTGACAGATGATTCTCAACTGAGGAGTACCGAAGGGCTGAGAAGCACCTGAAAAAATGTTCAACATCCTTAATCATCAGGGAAATGCAATTCAAAACAACCCTGAGATTCCACCTCACACCAGTCAGAATGGCTAAGATCAAAAATTCAGGTGACAGCAGATGCTGGCGAGGATGTGGAGAAAGAGGAACACTCCTCCACTGCTGGTGGGATTGCAAGTTTGAACAACCACTCTGGAAATCAGTATGGTGGCTCCTTAGAAAATTGGACATAGTACTACCAGAGGATCCCGCAATACCTCTCCTGGGCATATATCCAGAAGATGTTACAACTGGTAAGAAGGATACATGCTCCACTATGTTCATAGCAGCCTTATTTATAATAGCCAGAAGCTGGAAAGAACCCAGATGTCCCTCAAAAGAGGAATGGATACAGAAAATGTAGTACATTTACACAATGGAGTACTACTCAGCTATTAAAAACAATGATTTTATGAAATTCTTAGGCAAATGGATGTATCTGGAGGATATAATCCTGAATGAGGTAACCCAATCACAAAAGAACTCACATGATATGCACTCACTGATAAGTGGGTATTAGCCCAGAAACTTAGAATACCCAAGATACAATTTGCAAAACACATGAAACTCAAGAAGAAGGAAGACCAAAGTGTGGATACTTCGTCCCTCCTTAGAATGGGGAACAAAATACCCAGGGAAGGAGTTACAGAGACAAAGTTTGGAGCAGAGACGGAAGGAACGACCATCCAGAGACTGCCCTACCCGGAGATCCATACCTTAAGCAGCCACCAAACCCAGACACTATTGCATATGCCAGCAAGATTTTGCTGACAGGACCCTGATATAGCTGTCTCTTGTGAGGCTATGCCAGTTCTTGGCAAATACAGAAGTGGATGCTCATAGTCATCTATTAGATGGAACACAGGGCCCCCAATGGAGGAGCTAGAGGAAGCACCCAAGGAGCTGAAGGGGTCTATAACCCTATAGGAAGAACAATAGTATGAACTAACCAGTATCCTCTGAGCTTGTGTCTCTAGCTGCATATGTAGCAGAAGACGGCCTAGTCAGCCATCATTGGGAGGAGAGGCCCTCGGTCTTGCAAAGATTATATGCCCCAGTATAGGGGAATGCCAGGGCCAGGAAACGGGAGTGGGTGGGTTGGGGAGCAGGGCAGGCAGGGAGAGGGTATAGGCGACTTTCAGGATAGCATTTGAAATGTAAATGAAGAAAATATCTAATAAAAATTGTTTTAAAAAAGAGATTGTCTCAAATATATTAGTGGCTCTAGTATTTCTATGAAAAATAAATAAATTGAACAATAAAAAGAGTATTATACATTGTTACAGAAATGTTTACAGGACACTTTCCTATTTTTCTCTTTCTTTTTTAAATCTTTGTCATATTAATTAATTAAATTTACACCCCACTCATAGCTTGCCCTCCCTCCTCTTTTTCCAGTTCCTCTCTTTCTCTCTTTCCCCTTCCCTCCTCTCATTTCCCCTTCTCTTTTTCCTCAGAGAAGGGGAGGCCTCCCATGGGTTTCCACCTGCCTTGGCATGTGGACTTTTAAACTGTGTTGAGACTGTGGAAAGCTATGGAAACTTTTAAAGTTGGACTAAATACATTAATATGAGTACAGTCTCATGGAGATTTGAGGGTAGAATATGGCAGTTTAAGCAAGAATGGCCCCCATTGGCTCATATATTTGAATGCTTGGTCTATATGAGGTGGGACTAATTGGAAAAGGTTCAGATGTGCAGCCATGTTGGAGAAGGTGTGTCACTGGGGGTGGGCTTTGAGCTTTCAAAATCCCCCACCATTCCTACTTAGCTCTTTCTACCTGTTTGCAGATCAGATGTAAGCTCTCAGCTACTACTCTAGCACCATGCCTGCCTGCCTGATTCCATGTTCCCTGCCATGTGGGTCATGGACTCTAACCCTGTGGAACTTGCTCATAGTATTCATCAAGGTAAGAGAAAAGTAACGAAGATAGGAGAAGTAACGTGTGGCTTGGATCCTGGAAATGAGGACTTGGAAACCAGAGGGACCGAGGCTTTGACAGACATTGTATGCCCTGTCAAAGAGCACAGGAGCATATTACTCAGGAGACCAACATGACAACCTAATGGAGAACACCCAGAAGGAGATACATGAAGTAGGAGGATAGTCATTGCCTGGGAACCGGAGAGCCAAGATCCAAATCACTCACGTGCTGCTTTCTCTGGCTTCCATTTCCTTCCAAAGAAAATAAAAGGGCAATGTGAAGTATAGGTAAAATATTAAATGCATGGAGTTAAGTGTAAGAAAAGGAGAATGAAGACAAAGGCTAAAAGGTTCCACGTGATTTCATGAGGAGTCGCACATGTTGGCACAGAACCATTACCTCAGCAGGAGAGCCCAATGCTGAAGGCTGTATCAAAAGAAGTCTGTCTGTGAAGCTTGCTCGGGTTCAACCGCTTAGCATTTCTGTGTTTGCTAGAATGTAGCTCTATGCCTTAGAATGTAACAAGCTAAAAAACAGGAAGCCAAGCTAATGCGAAGGCTTCAAGAGAGGAATTGATTTGTCTCATGTGACAGGAATTCCAGGAGTAGAAACAGGCCTCAGTGGGGCTCAGCATCCCCACCAGAGACTCAGAGGTTGTCTTAGTTTAAGTTTCTATGACTGTGATGAAACACCATGACCAAAGAAATCTGGGGAAAGGGGGCTCATTTCAGCTTACACTTCCAGGTAACAATCCATCATGGAGGGATGTCAACCTGGAATTCAAATGGGGCAGGTACCTGGAGGCAGGAGCTGACGCGTAGGCTATGAAAGGGTGCAGCTTACTGGCTTGCTCCCTGCTTTCTTATAGGACCCAGCACCACCAGCCCAGGGATGGCAGTACCCACAAGGGGCTGGGTCCTTCCCCACTGATCATTAAGAAAATGCCCTACAGCTAGAAGTTATGGAGGCTTTTTCTCCCTTGAGGTTCCCTCCCTTCAGATGGCTCTAGCTCGTGTCAAGTTGACATAAGCTAGCCAACAGTATTTCTGTCCTGTCACCCTGGATGTGGGTACAGCTTCACGCTTGCCCTTGTGGTCCCAAGCTGATCCCTGCGTCTTGAGGCTGCCCATCTTCTCTACAGATAAGGAAGAAAGCGAAAAGGAGAAGAAGAAGGACACAGGGTTAAAGGGAAATGACTAACTAGTCTGTGCCTTTTGTTTTCCGTGGAAAGGAAAAAAACTTTCTCAGAATCCGCACTTAGATTACTTCTGCTTGTCCTCTGTTGGACAGAATGTGTCAGATAGGGACCACCAGCCAGAAAGTGTCTGGGTGAAAGGGGTCTGTGGATCCAGTAGGGTCAACCTTCACCAACATTCTCGAGAGCCACTCGCCAGGCATGGTGACACATGTCTGCAGCCTCAGCACTTGGGAAGTAGAGGCAGGAGGAGCCTCGGTTCAAGGTTACCTTTGATTACATAAAAAGTTCAAAGGTAGCCTGGGACACAGGAGACCCTTAAAACAACAACCAAAACCAACCAACCACCAAACAAAACCTTCCACCCCTTCCACCCTTGATTACAATGAAAAAGGAAATGACCTATAACATTTAGCATTTCATATAAAAAATATAAAATATTTTTAGACACGGTCTTCCACTGACCCCAGTGTTCACAGATGCAGCTAGACCGACTGTTCAGGAAGCCCCAAGGATCCCCTGTTTCCTGTGCTGCCAATCCCAGATGTTTGTTTGTTTGTTTGTTTTTCGTTTTTTTTTTTTTTTTTTGTTTTTTGTTTTTTTTGTTGTTGTTGTTTTTAGCACAGGCTGTCTTCAGACACACCAGAAGAGGGCATTGGATCCCACTGCAGATGGTTGTGAGCTGCTATGTGGTTGCTGGGAATTGAACTCAGGACCTCTAGAAGAGCAGTCAGTGCTCTTAACCTCTGAGCCATCTCTCCAGCCCCCCAGATTTTTAAAATGAGCATGCCAAGGCTTCTGAACTCCACTCTGCCTGCTCGCACACCACATTCTTTTTTTTTTTTAATGGTGTTTTGAGACCTACCTGAGCTATCGGGCTTCCCGGCCAAGAGTTTTTAAATGTAACGTGGGCCCGGTAGGCTCCTGGGATGCTCCCTTGCTTTGCTGTTTCAATTGTTCATTTACACTCTCGCAGGACCAGTGCCTGTGCTCTCATCCTCCACCCTCTTTCCCCTTCCCACTCTCAAGGTAGTTATGACTGCACTTCTGGTTCTTCGCAACAAAGCAGCAGCAGAAGAGAATTTGTTGAGTTGCTCCCATGCCCTCTCATGGCCCCTGCTCCGTAGTCTCTGCCTTCCTGTCTATCACCGTGTGTGTGAACCCTCTGGGCCCTGTTTGAGGCCAATGCCTTTGCTCTTCCGCAAGGTGCCACGCGCCTCTCATTTACCCGAAGCCTTTGGCTCACTCATCAGATTCCTCTTTTTACAAAATCGCCTTTGTTGGTTTGCAAGTGTGCTGCCATCCCTCCGATCTTAAACATCGTTAAATAATCGTCTGCCAAAGGCTCGTTTCTTTCTGAGGAACATTTCCCAAAAGATTTGTCTATTTCTGTTGACTCCAATCAGTCCTTCTTTCTCTTCCTTGAGCTTATTTCAGTAAGCCCATCATTCCAAACATTAGACCACAGCACTCAGGTAGGTCACCAGTGATTTCCAAGTTGCCAAGTCCAGACCTGGGGCCTCTGCACTGGACCACCCACTGCCTGACCCTCCCTGCCTTTTGGGGTTGGAGGTGAGGTGGCACTGAGTCAATGACAGACTCCAGGAATAGGTGAGAAAGGCCACAGCAAGCTCATCTGAAAGCTGCTGCAAGCTCCTTTAACACCCTCTACCCAGGCCACGCCCCATTGGTCCCAAGAAAGCAGCTCAGTTCCTGATTGGCTGGCCTTGTTTGCATCAGGAATCCTTGATCTCTTGGGGGCAATCCTTAATTAGGTCCTCCCGCAGGAGATGTGTTTGTGGCTGCTTAGTCCCCAACATTTACATAGAGATGATCACTGGTGTACCTCCTACACATGCCAAGCCTCAAACCTATTGGACCGGTCACTGTGTATAGCAGTCACTCCTGATGAAGCAAACCCATCCCTCGCTCTTAGGGACTTCAGTCCATTCTGGATCTCCTGTGGACTCCCAGAATGCTCTCTTCCTCGTGAGCACAGAACTTAACTTGTTCTGGGACAATGCTACCCAAATTCACCTCTCCTCCCACAAGCCACTCTCTAGAATGATAGCAACCATGCCAAGACTGAATCTGTTTTTCCAAACATTGTAGTGCCAGACGTTTACAGACATCGTAGTTCTAGGCTCCACTGTTCCCCACACTTCTGGGCTTATGTCTCCAACTGCGGGCACTGGCATTTCCAGCTGGATACTCAAGTCATTTCATACATAAGACATGCCCAAACTAAATCTGGCCTTTGCTGTACCCTAGCTCAGAGGAAAGCAGCCACGTCATCCATGAAAACCTCCTCGTCTTTGTGTCTCCTCTATGGCTGCTCCTCACTATCATCTCTCGCCTGAATTGATGGTAGAGTCTCCTCTTTTTGTCTGATAATTGTGTGGGAGTCAAGATGGCAGCACAATCCTCTGTGTTATGCTGTTATCACACTCAGACTAAAAACTTTAATCCTGGCACAGCGGTCCTGCCATTCCTCATCCATGCCATGATGTTGATCTCTTAGGAAATCTTTCTGAATCTGTAAATTATTCATCAGAATGTATTTATTTTGAGACAGGATATCTTGTAGCCTAGCTGAACTTGCTCTTATGTGCTGAGGTGACATGTTTGTGTCACCTAACCAAGCTTCTACAGGGATGTGGGTGGAATCCAGGGTCCTGTGCATCTAGGCACACACTCTAGCAACTGAGCTCCATCGCCGGGCAAAACAAGCATTTCTAGAGCCATAAAATAATCTAGATGCAACTGAAAATAAATTACAATTAAAAGGCAGTCAGCAGAGATAAAGGAAAGGCAAATGTGACATATGAGTATATATATAAAGGTGCTCAGTAAGAGTCCCTGAAAGACAACAATCTGAGAGACTTCATTCCAGACAACCTGGTCCCCACTACATCGCTAACCTCACTTCCAGCTACAGCATCCTCCAGGCACTGAGCTCTAGGGAGCCCATCTTTTTCCAGTACCAGAGTACCTAGGACAGAGCTCAGTGGGTTGTCCTCCATCACCTGGTCATTTCCTCACCCAGCCTGGCTTCCCTGATAGTTTACCCCTCATACTTTAACAACTTGACTGTTGTTCTCCCTTCCCCGCCCCACCCCGCCCCTTCCAACTCTTCAGAATTATCCCTGGGCTGCCTGCCCCACCTCATCTCTGTTCCTTGACCAAATGGCAAGTGTGTCTTGCAAGCAAGGTCTTCCTTTGCTGCTTGGTTTCCTTCATAATCTTTATGACCTTCAGTGAGGCGGAAAGAGAGAGTTAGTTAGTAAACAGATAGATAGGCAGATGCACAGGAACTATTCAAATTTTATTGTTTCTGTGATAAAAAAAAAAAAACTCACCAGCAACAAAATAAAACTCTCTGACCAAAGGCAGCTTGGGGAAGAAGTTTTTTCAGCATACACCCAGTCCTTCACAGAGGGAAGTTAGGACAGGAACTCGAACAGAAATCCTGTAGGGACTCTGCTTGTTGGCTTGCTTGCTCTCTGGTACATGCTAACTGGGTTAGCCTTCTTGCAATTTTGGTTGAGCCTAGCCTTCAACTGCTGAGCTAGCATTCTTAGACAGAGAAAGCCCCAGCTGCCTAGGGTTGGTACCACCAAGAGTCAGATGGCTTTTCTCTCTCTCCCACATCTATCATCTGTCTAGATTGCCTCTCATAGACATAGCTGGAGGCCAATTTGACAGATGCACTTTTTCAGCTTGAGGCTGCCTAGTCTTTGATAACTCGAGGTTGTGTTAACAATGAAAATTAAATTAACCAGGACACATACATGCATACATATATAATAGATTATCCATCAATAGATACATACATACATACATACATACATACATACGAACAGATATGGTATATGATAGCACATGTACTGAACTAGTTATTCTTTTGCAATCATGACCAAGGCAACTTATAGGGGAATTTATTTAGATTTATGGATACAGAGGGCTAAGAGTACATCAGGGCAGTAGGAGCAGAAAGCCATGTTACCTCAAACACAAAGCAAAGAGAGCAGAAACTGGAACAAAGGTGGAGCTCTGCCCTTTCAAAGCCCACTTCCACATTTCCTCCAGTAAGACTGTCTCGTAAACCTGCCAAGGACTAAGAGTGGGAGACATTTCTCATTTTAACAACCACATATACATATATGTATACATGCATGTCTGAGAGAGAATGTCTTGGCTACATTTTTTTTATTTTTAATTTTGAGTTTGAATGTGTATTTTTAAAAGATTTGTTTATTTATTCATTTTTATGTATATTGAGTACACTGTAGCTGTACAGATGGTTGTGAGCCATCATGTGGTTGCTGAGAATTGAACTCAGGACCTCTGCTTGCTCCGGCACAAAGATTTATTTATTTATTATATGTAAGGATACTGTAGCTGCCTTCAGATACCCCAGAAGAGGGCACCAGATCTCATTACGGATGGTTGTGAGCCACCATGTGGTTGCTGGGATTTGAACTCAGGACCTTTGGAAGAGCAGTCAGTGCTCTTAACCGCTGACTAATTTTTTTGTACAAATACATGCTTATAATTTCTAGAACAACAGACTATTTTAATAAATTTTTGTTTTGAACAAACATTTCTAGGACCTCCTGTATTGCCAGGCATACTTATTGATCCTCAACAACTATTTATTGAAAGAGTAGACAGTGAACCAGGTGAATGGCTGTGAGCGTGCCGCCTTCTGTCAAGTCAGAGAGCAACTATGATCAAGCCTTACACAAAAATGTTTCAAGGTCAAAACACCCATGGAGAGACTCTGGGTACATACAGCTCAAGTGTGGGTTGCTTGCCTAGTATGTAGCAGATCATGGATTTGACCCCTAGCAACATACATATGCACACATATGCACACATATGCACACACACACACACACACACACACACACACTATTCCTATGGGATATTACTCCCCAAATGAGCTGTATTACTTTGGAAGCTTCATCCTGGCCAAAGTCATTCTTTCTCATGTCTGGGTCTTTAAAGTGAGATTCTAACCCAGAAACTAAGCATAAAGAGACAAGAAAGAAAACGCAGTGCTAGATTAGATTGTACAAGATACTGTCAGAATCTTAGCAACAGAATCAAAATAGTGTTCAGGGCACGGCAGACTTGTGAAAGAATGCACTGTTTCCTTAATTGGGGTGCTGTCCAATCTACAGAGAGATGTATTTCTTCTCCAACGCTGCCAATTTCAAACTGTGACTACTGAGCCCTCTCTAACCCTGAAGCTGAACGATCCTGAAAAGAAAAAGTGACAAGGGACCGTGGGAATATTTCAAACAAAAATAAAAGCTAACCAGGGGGCTGCAGAGTCTGCAGGCAGAGAGTCAGTCTCAACGTTAACCCCTTGTGTTGAGTGTGGCATAAGAGCATACTTGATGTTTCTGCTTAGTTTCTGCTGTTTGTTTGACGGGAGCTTGATCTCGCTTTATTTTGAATCATTTGCAGTTGAAGGCACCGGCCTGTTTCGATATATGTTTCGGGTTGTTTGTGCATGTGGTTGGTTGGTGGTTGATCACGTGACGAGGTGTCACGGAATGAGTCTCTACAGAGTGCTGGCGGGTGTTAATGAGGCCTGACACGGGTGCTGGTCCCTGGAAAGGGGAAGAAGGATCTACCAGGTGGTGTAATGGTCAGACCAGGGTGACTGGCAGGTCTTCCTCCAGCATCCACCATATCTATATGCCGGGAATATGCAAAATCCTCCCCACTATTAATTCCAAAGCACACTGTTGTCAACCACTGTGACCCTGCCTCCACAGGACGTGAGAATTAAGTCCTCCAGCTCAGCTGGACTCCTGCACCTGCTGCCATTCCCCATCCCTGCCTCACCCAGCCTCCAGGACCCACAGTTAGGCAGCAACTTCTTCTCACCTCATATGACTGAGATGTTGTGTCACGTGTGTGTCTCTGCACCCCTTACTGTATTTCTTCTTCCCTACCCCCGGCATAGCTTACCGTGGAAGGAGGAGTCGCTTGGACATTTCTCCCCTGAATCTGGGTAAAAGAAAAATAAAACATGTTGGAATATAGAAGATCCTGATATGGGTAGAATAAAATACACTACATAGATATGATGGATTGTTGTGAATCTTGGCAAGGTCATGTGGGAAACAATTAGTTAGTGCTACAAGAGTCAGTAGTTTTCTAACTAGAGGATCTAAAGCCAGTAATTCTCCTGACATTTGCTGGGCGGTAGGATTTGCTGGCCTGAACCAGCAGTATAGACATCTGAGAAGCTAGCCAGGACTACTCTGCTTTTTTTTTTTTTTTTTTTTTTTATGAAACCAGGATGTGTGTGGAGGATATTCTGAAGGTCCCTATTGATAGAGGCTGGGTGGGGCCAGTGGGACTAGAAGGACAGAAGCCATGTGTATATTTATAAAAAAGGAATTGAACTTTAGACATTGGTAATCCAGATGATGACAGAGTCAAGGGCCCAGAGGAAGATAGTAAAAAAACCCAAAACTCAGAGATTGTCCAAGTAGGCATGGATTTAACTCTGCTAGGTTGGAAGATGAGGATCAAAGATGGCATTATTGGGGTACAAGGGCTTGTCTGATAAGAACCAGAACCACAAAAAACCACCCCATTTCTACCAGTAATGCCATCTGTACCCTGAAATCTGCTTCAACCTCTTCCAGTTGTGGAATCTTCCCTAGATCCAGCTGGTCTCCGAGCCAGGACAACACATCTCGAAGGAGCCAGGCTCCTGTGATATCAGAAACAATCAGGGAAAGAGATAGGAGAAACTCTAGACTACATGCCCAAGACTAGAAGAAGCTATCAGGGCAGCAGAGGCCAGTCTGCCGTGGCACTGCAGGGGTGTATAGGGACCCCTAGAGACTACTTTTCAGAGCTGAGAAACAGGATAGACAACATGACTGTAGAAGACTAAGAAACTCTCACCAAGATTGGCTGCTGGGGCAAGATAGCCAGTGGGTAAATGCTTGCCACCAGCCCTGAGGACTGGTCCTCTGATCCCCAGCACCCATCTAAATGCCACACAGGTGCAGTGGCTCATCTGTGATTCTGCATCCATCTGGAATACAGAGACTAGAGATCCCAAAGTCAAGGTGACTAGCTAGACTAGTTAAATCAGTGAGCACTGGCTTCAAGAAAGAGGTCCTATCTCAGTAGATAAGGTAGAGAGTTGTTGAGGAGGGCACCAGAGAGCCACTTCTGGTTTCCACGTGCATATAGATACACATCACACATGTACATGTGCATTAAATAGGAGAAACAATGGCCATCCAACCCCATGAGAGGTCAGTGCCATGCGTCCTCCAGGCTGAGAGAGCCATGGGCTGGGATAGATGTCATCACCCTCTCACAAGAGCAAACCAGCCACATCCCAGGAGTTAGACCTCACCTCCAACCCTACTTCTCAATTTTGCCTCCATTCACCAAGTCCTCAATGCTGGAGACACACACACACACACACACCTCCCTGGCCTCACAGAAATAGTGTTGCAAGCATTCATGGTGTCTTAAGAGACTGGGAATGCAAATCCCTAAAAGTCCTTTGAGAAGAGTGCATGAAACTGGTGTGTTGAACTGAGCAGTGACTGATTGTATCGACATCTGAGTTGGGTTGGATATTTATTTGAAATGTAAGTGTGTTAAACCATAATGACTTGAGAATTTGACAACCAGACCTAATTTAACAGTTTGGTCTAAATTTAGTATTCCCACCCCTCGTTCTAAGCAGGAAACAAAAACTTGTCAAAGACGTGTAGATGTGTTCCTAACGAAAATTGGGCATCATTTGTACAGAGCTTCCAAGAAACAATTTTGTGGGTTTTGTGGTGTGTGGTGGTGGTGGTGGGCATGCCACAGTGTGAGTGGGGGAGTCAGAGGGCAACTTGCTGGAGTTAGCTCTCCCCTTCTACCATGTGAGTCCTGGGAATGGAACTCAGGTCATCAGTCTTAGAAGTAGGTGCCTTCACCCACTGAGCTATATTACTGGATCTATTCATAGGTTCTTGAGGAGAAGAAGGAGAAATAAAGACCTAGCAAGCTTGGGGAATGAAAATTCTAGATGTTTCTCTCTTTAAAAAAGGAAAAAAGAAAAGAAAAACTATAGATAGATGAATACATAGATGATAGATAGATGCATAGATATATGATAGACAGATAGATGAATGATAGATGAATACATAGATAATAGATACATGCATAGATGATAAATGATAGCTATATAGATATATAGATGACTGATAGATAAAGTGATAGGTAGATAGTAGATAGATGATAGGTAGATACATAGGTAGATGATAGATAGATGATAGATGATAGATAGATGATAGATAGATAGATAGATAGATAGATAGATAGATAGATAGATAGAACAAACTTTGGGTCATGGTTTGAGAGGGCTTCAGCTCATGATCTATTATTGGCTCTGATTGTGTTAAGCCCATGATGCTATCTCATGCAGAAAGCATAGGGCAGAACAAAGCCATTTGCTTTATGGCTGGAGAACAAAAGAAAAAAATGGTGTTGGGTACCATTAATTTCTTTAATGGTGTGTCCCAAATGACTTGAATCGCTCACCAGCACTACCCGTTTAAGGCTCCATACATCTCCCATAGCATCATGTAGTGGGCCAGTCTTTTACCAAAGGGACCTCTGGGAGACACTTTTGATCCAAATTATAAGATGTGTCAGCATGGTTCATCTTGACTGTGAACTCGATCAGATTTAGAGTCGTCCAGCATGGGAACAACTTCGGGGCATGCCTGTGAGGAAGATTTTGGCTAGGATGAGATGGCCTGCCCGAAACTGGGTAGGGAGAACTACACTATAGCTAGAATCCGGGGCTGAATGAAAGTGAAAGTGAACTGAGCAGTGGGGCTCATCTCTCTCTGCTTCCTGCCTGCAGATACAGTGTTACCAGCCGCCTGGTCCTCCTGCTTTATGCTTCCTCCATCATGGTGAACACTATCCCCCACTGTAAGCTAAGTGTAGATTCCTCCTTTATTAAGTTAAGTTGATTTTGTCACGTGTTTGTCAGAGCACTAATACAAAGCGCTAAATCACCCTCCTTCTGTGTTCTCTATTGGGGATGTTGGCACCTGTGAGTAAACCTACCTCACCTAACAGTACTGCTCATGGTGTGGAGAAGAGGGATAGTAGATATGGAGGAAGAAAGGGCTTGTTTCTCTTTCAGAATTTGCTTATATCATTTCTGCAACATGGCCTTCATCATAGCAGCCAGTTTCCATTTCTAGAGATTTTCTATATGCCCTGTGCCACACCCACTCCAGTCCATGGCAGCCCTGAACTCTCTAGAGGTTCCTGAGCCAGCTGCCTCTATTTCTTCCTTGTGCAGTTCCTTCCATGAGCTTCTTGTTCTCCACCTTGCTCTTTGCTAAAGGCAAGACTTCTATGCTACCATGTATTTCCATCTATCTATTTTCATCCCTCCAATGCTACTTACCTAATTATTTATTAAACTGTCTCTGTGTTGGAATAACTAGTGTGACTTCTGTTTTCCTGTCTGGGCATCGACTAAGCGAAAAATGTAGCTTGGTTAGCAAAGTGCTTGCTAGTATGCACATGTCTTGGATTTGATCCCCAAGACCATATAAACAAGGTATGGTGACTCCTGTCTGTCATCCCTGCATTGGAGAGGTAGATCTGAAATTCAAGGTTGTCTTCTGCTCCATAGCCAGTCCGAGGCCAGCTTGGGATACATGAGACCCTATCAAAGGAAAGAGATGGGGAGGAAGTGAGAAGGAAAGAAATTATAAAAGAAAAGAAAGGGCTAGGAGCAAGAAGTGTATGGAGATATAACTGGGATTTAAATGAAGATGTGAGAAGAGAGATAGTAGCTAAGATGTCTACCAGGCTATGATGTGATGCCTCCACCACAATCAAAATGCCGGGACTTATTGCAGTGAAGCTAAGAAGACTCCTTAAATTGATGCCCAAGTCTCTGTACACCCAAGCTCAACACTCACTGTTTATATGGTGTAGAGAATAATGATCATAATCTCCTTGTCAAAGGCTCTCAGTTGATAACTTTCAAGAAAGATCATTTCAAAATTCTTAAACCTTCTGTTTAAGTGCCTTTTGTGTTCCTCCTGTAAAATACCTGAATCTGGGTGATAGAAAGGGATTTATTTAGTTCACAGCTTTCCTGACTAGAGAGTCCAATCTGAGTGGTATAAGCATCCTGGCTGCATCGCCGCATAGAGAGGAACAGGAAGGGAACTGGCCTCATGCAGAAGGGGACCAAGTACAGGCAAGGAAAAAGCCCTGGTGGAGTGGGGATCAGTCTTCTTATGACGACCTGGGGATATGGATTCATTCCTAAGAATCTGGACACACTCAAGAAGCAGCAGGCACCTTCTACCACCGCAGTCCCGCCATGGACCAAGCATCCTACACATTTCTTAGGACACGCACTACATCTAAGCCAAATGTCCAAACTGATGGGTTTCCTGTACACTGAATGTACAGGGGACTGATCTGTCACTAACATGATTCTCAGTCCTAGACGAGACACAGAGGGCTACCAAGCAGTGACAGCAAATATCACAGAAATACCTTAGCCAGCTAATGCTTTCTAAAGATAATATTGGGCATCATGGGGTGCTCCAAGCACCATGGAGACCAGGAAGAGGCATGAAGAAGAATTTCCACGTGGGTTTAGAAGCAAGGGTTTTCAGAGATCTTAATAAGCATGGTCTCCGTGGAGCGGGGGTGGGCAGGAGCTGGCATGGATGACTCTAGGGATGAGTCAGGGCAGCTTCTCAGTGTGTCACTTCACTAGTGGGAGCTGCTGCCAGGCAGCTGGGGAGCTGAGTGGTGTCTTCCTAGCCAACCACCAGACATATGATGGGTGCAAAGACAGGACCTAAGGGAGTCCAAGGAATACATCCTCCTCCACTGAAGACTCATCTCCAAATAAACAACAGCGGGTCCTTCCTCTATGATCGGTTGCCTAACTCAGCTCATGTCCCAGCAATGCTTAGAATTGGTTTCCTACTGCAAGTAGCATCCCGTCATTATAAAGAAAAGACTCTTGGCTCCGATGGGTGAGCAGGGGAGAGGGATGCTACAGGCTGTGAACAGTCTTGAAAGAAGGGATGGTGGCTAAAGCGAGCTGGAGTCGACAGTGCAGGGCTTGAATCCTGCCTGCACACTTGCTTGCTATGGGTCCAGAAATTCCTCTGCCTGTGCTGGCCAGCTCTCTTTACCTGGGTGATGAAGATGACAGTGTCTTCTCTGGTAGATCTTATCGAGGAACAAATGCATTAACAAAGCACTCAACACCCAGCCCCTTATATACAGCAGGTCTACCAGCCTCATGTGTTCAGCAGGTCTACCAGGCAATGAGAGCTCTTGCTAATCATTTTCAGAGGTCTATTTACAAAGTCACCATTTAGCTGTCTGCCAAAATTCCCGTGGAGTAAATAACTGTTTAAACTCTCTTTCCCATGCTCTGGGGAGGTGTGAGTAACTGTCAGATCACCTCTTTCAGACAACCCTACTGATTACATGTTAATTTACTCTTAGAATTCTCACCACAGGTTTATGGCTCTAGCTGCTTTCCAAGGATATTGGGATGTAGGAGGTCAGATAAGGATGACTCTTGGAGGCTGACGGGAGGAAACATCTCAGAAACGAAAGGAACATAGTAGCTATCACCCTATCAGCCCCAGACCATGCTTAGAGGAGCCATAGTCTGAAAAGAGGTGTGAAAGGCAATTGAGATTTTGTTGAGGTTTAGTCCGTTGCCATGTGTTGTGATGCTAACTGTGGGCTTGCAAGACCTGGTTGCCCTAAAGACAACAGTCTGCACATAGACTCAAGTGATGCTATGTTACCTTGTTCCCCTCCACCACCATTTTATTTCTGATTCATGAGTAAAAATACTGACAGCCTATAGCAGGGCAGAATTGAAATAGGTGGGGCTTGGTGTGCCCAGCCTTGGGGTCAGAAGAAACCATAGGGAGAGAGAGAAGGTGGAGAGAGGAGAGAAACACCAATGGGTTAGGAGTCAAGAAAGCATGGCCCTGAGGGCTGGCCGAGTGGAGTTAAGAGCAGCCCAGATGGAACATAGTAATAACTCAGGGTTATATATAGGAAAGTAGATTCTAATAGCATAGAGGGTCTATATCTGCCCAGCTCTAGGTCTGATTAAGGCTTATTGTAAATAATAAAAGTTGTGTGTCTTTTATCCAGGAACTGAATGATCAAAGACAGGGTAGAAGCCCTGGATTGAGATTAAATATGTTCTACAAGATTGCCTCTAAGGCAGTGACCCTTTCTAATGCTGCGACCCTTTACCTTGTGTCGTGGTGACCCAAACCATAAATTTTTTCATTACTACTTCATAACTGTAATTTTGCTACTATAATATAATGAATTGTAATGTAAAAAGCTGATATGTCTGAGAGTCTTAGGTGACCCCTGTGAAAGGGTCAGTTGACCCCACAAAGGATCGTGACCCACAGGTTGAGACTGCCGTTCTAAGGGAGTACCATCCCTTTCCTTTCACAGCACTATTGACTCATAGACCATGAGCTTGCTGCTTTCTCGGTGCTCCATCTTCTCTGATTCTCAGAGTCCCACAGAATCCAAGAAACGGCACTTTGTCTTCTGGGAAGGTCAGAGGGGGTCGTCAGTATTCCTTAGCTTACTCAGAACTATGCTGGCCCAATCATGATGAATTTGAGGGATTTGGAATGAAGTTCTAGATCAAGCATTTGCTCAACTTGGATGGATCTGCCTTTGTATATTATTCAGAGCCTAGAAATAAATCCAACACAAAATTCAGCTAATTCTAGCGCAGAGGAAGTATAATTCCAATTCAAGTCAAAGAAAATCAGATTCAACAACCCTCTACAGATGAGATTCCCAAGTGCATTCAAGTCCTTTCAAGCATTTATTTCTGTCATTTGCAGTAGCATGAGTTATAGTAGAGGCAGAGCCAACACTCGAGCGTTCTGAAGCCAACAGCGACATTTGAGATAACTGCTACAGACCTTACGATTGGTTACTTTCTTTTAGACACTGAATTGTGCACACCTATTACTTCCGTGTTTGCAGGATACTGTTCGGGAAGTACGGCAAATCTAGTGGCTTGTGAACAACAGCTATTTTGTTTCTCAAAGTTCTAGGAACTGAGGAGTCCAGGATTAAACCTCCAAAGGATTTGGTGCCCGTTGAGGGCCTGCTTCCTGTGTCAAAGGCAACACCCTCCTAATGTCTTCATAGAATGGAGGAGAAAGCCAGCTGTCTGAGATCTCTCAAGTAAGGGTACCGATGCCAGTATGAGGTCTCCTCTTCATGGCCTATTGACCTCCCTGATCCTTCTAATATCTTGGGGGTAGAATTTCAACACACAAATTTTAAGAGACTTTAACATTTGGACCATAGCATCCATTACAGAGAAATTCTATTGATTATCTCCAAGTGACAAATTAGAAAGCTATCAAAATGCTTTCACTTAAATGCATAAGGCCAATGCCTTATGGGTAATTTTATGTAAGGTCCTTGCTAGCTATACCGCCATGGTCATTCTGCAGGTGTATTCTCACAACAGCAATATGTACAATAACGAGGGCCACACTGATCTTGCAAGTCATGCTCATCTCAGGGGTGTGAGAGCACCATTTCTATAAAGAAGGAAATTCTTGCTCCTACTGCAGCATGAAACAAAGCCTCCTCCGTCTGGAGCTGGGTCTCCACAGTTCTGTGAGCATCGTGTGATGCCATCTTGCATACCACCCCCCCCCCACACACACAATGGTTTCCTTGGTGTTAATTGCTTGAAGAGTAAATGAATCATAATTTGTACCAGAGCTGTTGCTGTAATTACAACAATGAAAAAAGCTGGAACTTTTAATTGTCTCCACTTCACTAATAGACTTCAGGCTTGTGGGGCACTGCTTAGAAGCTGAGCCAGCTTCCCTTTGTCATCGTCTGCATGTTCCCTGGAGGTAAGCCATGTCTGGATGCAGAGTAATCTCTGGCAGAGCCCCCTGGGTTCTGTGTGAAGTGGCTGCCAACCTCTTGTGTCCTTCCCACTTCTGCAGAGGGAAAGATAAAAGCCAGGTAAGGGCAGCGGCTTAAATGATGTCATACGCACGACCACTTTTCCTCACAAACCAGGATCCCCAGGAAGGAACTTCCCATCCACCCCCTCCCCCTTCCTTCCCACAGGCCTTCATTTCTTCACTCCCCTTCCTCTATCTCTCTTTCCCTCCCTCCCTCCCCTCTTCTCTCTTTTGTAGTAGAACTTCTAAAGGGCCTGAGATTTTTTGTCTTAAAGAATTCTGCCTTCATCTTCAATCTCTGGCACTCAGCACGTAGTAGGCACTCCCAGGTCTACTTTAAGATTACTTGTTAAAGAAAATGGACTGGTGAATTAGCCTGGAATTTCACGTGATATAGACTACATTGGCTCTAACTTATAGCAACAGCACTTAAAACAGGAAAAATCCTTTATGATACAATTATCATCATCAACAACAACACAAATCTCTCCAAACATTGGTAATGGTCTTTAGGCCTAGCTGTAAACAGTGGCTCACTTTCACTAAACATCTCATGATCCATTGCTGTCTCCTGCTGATCCAGAGGTTCTTAAAGGAGAGTGTGGGTACCACGGTCATTCTTATTCTCCTGAGCCTAGAAGAAATACAGGGCTCTGGTCTGTCCCTAAGTGGACATGAGGCAAATGCCGCTTGTTTCACCTCAAACTCCTTAGTTTGCTTTGCTAGCTCGCTAAGTACTTAATAGCATCCCTCAGCCTGTCACGCATTTCCATCCAAGATGATCAGAAAAAGTTCATAGTCTTGAAAGGAAGGAAGGAAGGGAGGGAGGGAGGGAGGGAGGGAGGGAGGGAGGGAGGGAGGGAGGGAGATTGAGAGGGGGGCAAGTTCACTAGTAGTCTTTATGTGGTTGCTTCTTGGCTGGAAGGGGCCAAGTATGTGGCTCCCAGTTCGCTGGCATGTACTGTAGACTTTGGGGATACAGAGACGGAATGCAGAAGAAGAGGCAAGTGGACCACTTGGATCATCCTCTCTCCTTCACCTGTGTTCTCAGTGGGGTGTGTGCTCAATCTTATTGGAAACTACTTAACTACTTGGCCAATTCCCACATCCCTGCTCCTACTTTCAGTTTAATCTATGCCTCTGTGTAACAAAAACAAACAACAACAACAACAACAACAACAAGAACAACAAAAAAGCATGCTACCCACAGTATAGGTCAACATTAGAACAGGCTCTTCCTAGGTGCCAGAGCTAACAAAAGATGCCAACTCTCCTTGAGGCAGGCATACAAGATACAGGCCTGTGCCCATGGGGACAGCTTAGAGAGCAAAGGATTAACTGGGTCTCAGATCTTCGCCCCTCAGCCAGCACGTGTGGAACTGAAGGGACCACACGCCCATACATGGCCTCCTTGCTCCAGATGAGCAAAGACAATGTGGCATAGTGTCAAACTGTGTATTGCAGAGTCTGGATACACACTCAGCAATCCATCATTCAACTAAAGACCTAATTTGAAGTCCATAAGCAAGAAAGCAAGCCAACAGCACAGACAGGGTTATCTATATCAGACTGAGGCTCTGGGACCATCAAAGGAGAAGGAAGTTGAGCTCCTGTCAGTTGTTGGCTTCTGTGACAGGAACAGTTGGGTTTCCTTAAGCCTATGGCTGCTGGACAACCATCCTCCAGTGGCTGGTCCTACACCCATAACTATATAGGCAGTATAAATTGGACTTAATAGGTTATTTTAATAAGGAAGGATACATGAGGTTGAGGGGAGGTGGGATCTAGGAGGAGTAAGGAGGAATGGGTGGGCAGTGAATTTAATAAAAAAAATTGCATGTGTGTTTGAAATTCTCAAAATATTATATTTTCAAAACGAGGGGAAGCAAATTATTCTCGATTTTTTAATGTTTATAAAATCAAATATAGAGAACAGTACCTGATCTTGGTGTCTATAAAATTTAGTAGATTTAATATTACTCTTTTATAATATTTGAAATCCTCACACATCCAATCTCTATCATTACAGAGACTACAACCTATCCCATGTGGGTGCTACCCATTCACATGTACCATAACATGTACCATAAGCAAAGTGTATGCACTGAAGGGCCACAAAATAACATTACCCATATAAGGTTGGCATGTTTTAAAATTCTTATCTAAACTAATCATATAACTCAAATGCTTCTGAAGTTTAAATATTGCTGTCCCACTAGTAAGTGAGGGATGCTACTAAGTTCTTAGCTGGCACTTTTCAGGATCCGTTATTAGTAAGCAAATCTCTATCTCATTCACTCTGCTGACACCATCATGCTGTACTCTGTAACTGATCCCTCCAACAATGGCCAGGAGACACTATGTGCCTGAAGTCAAGTATACGTGTGCAAAGGGGTGTTTGGGTTGCACACCAAGGGAGGAGGCGAGTCACCGAATCTTAGGAAACAGACATCAATCTGACAATTGCCTATATGCTGTAATTTACCAAGTCTCACATCTGCCAGCAATATATGGGAATACTGTTCTACTTTCCAAAACTTGGTATTATCAGATATATCGTCTTGCCAGCCCAAAAAGTGCAAAATCACATCATGCTATGATTTTAATTTTAATTTGTCTTGATATTGAGAGCAATTTGTGCTCCCTTTTCTGTGCTGCCCCGCCTGCCCCCCCTCTTGTGTCAAGAGAACCTCTTGTGTACTGTGTGGAAGTATCACCTGTCAATAAAAACCTGATGGCCAATGGGCTGAGGTGGGATTAGAAGGTGGGGCATCCAGCAGAGAGAGAGAGAGAGAGAGAGAGAGAGAGAGAGAGAGAGAGAGAAGAACCCTTGGAGATTCTGCCACCCAGACTCCGAGGAGTCAGACTCTGAAACTGAGGGGAGGTAACTAGCCTTGTAGTAGACATACAATAGAATAAAAGGGTTACATAAGTCAGGAGCTAGTCAGGCAACAAGCTCAAGTTTATGGCCTAGGCTTTTATTTATAAATAATTAAGTCTCAGAGTCCTTATTCAGGAACTAAGGCAAGAGTAGAAGAGACTGTACTTACACCCCTGTGTATTTGATTTGCTTGTTTTTCTTGGATTTTCTTCTCCTATTGATGTGTAAGATATAAAATGCTGTTTTGAGTTCTCTGCCAGTAACAAGCATTGTAAATATCTTTCTTTAGCCTGAAGCTTATGCTTTAACTCCATGGAATCTTTGCAGGAAGCAAATGCATTATTTCAGGTTGCATAAAAAGTCTATAAACTTCTTTGTGAGTCCAGCTCCTTTTGTTGAATGGTGTTCTCCATGTACTTATGCTGCCTTTCTCAGTTTAGGCCCCAATGCTATCCAGGGCTTGGTACACACTGTGAAACAACTCTTCTCTTCTCCCATAGCCCCAAACCCCAAAGCTTAAGAGAGTCCATCCTTTCTTCACAGAGTAAGACCAGCATCCCGTGTAGTCACGGGTATATTGCTGTAGCCTTTCTGTCTCTGTGTCTCTCTCAGCACCAATGACTTTCAGGAGAGTCCCCATCCATGTCTAGAAAGGCATCATTCTTTGGCTAACGCTGAAGCCTGCACTCTGAAACAGTGCCAGTGTGGTCCCCATAGCTTGCCTGGATTCCTTCCGGCCTGTCAGCCAGAAGATCCAGAAAACAGGGGCCTCCAGAACAGCAAGAGGGAGACAGAGGTGTGCAGAAAGACCCTCAAACAGGAAACAAAAAATGTTATTTCCAATTATTCCATTTTCTTTCTAGTCTTAGCTCTAAAAGTATGTAGATTTGTTCAAGACTCAACTGCTTCAATACAAAAATGTGTCTTCATAGGAATTCTCTACTAACCAGAAGAAGAGCCAGCCTTTATTGGCATATAACTACTTGTTAACCAATTGTGCCTTATTAGGCTGTA
This sequence comes from Mus musculus, assembly GCF_000001635.26. Lineage (NCBI taxonomy): Eukaryota > Metazoa > Chordata > Mammalia > Rodentia > Muridae > Mus > Mus musculus. The sequence goes on along the minus strand of NW_019168511.1, from coordinate 382,877 downwards.
TGTACTATGTCATTTCCTTAAAAATAGAGATGGGGGGTGGAAAATGAAGGTGAGGAAGTAAAGTGATTTGTCCGAGGTCACAGCTAAATACTGGCAAAAGCCGTTTCCTCATAACTAGTACCCATTACCTTCCATGCTATAGGATGTACCACTCCGGAGTAATGTCCACACTGATAGGAGAGACAGTGAATCTTGCTTTACCACTACATTTCAACACGGGCCAGCACATTGCCAGGCACACAATAGGCTCTCTGTCAATATCTGTAGACTAGGAGGATGAGGCGCATGCCAACTGTGGGCTCTGTGGTTTGTGAGTCATGAAAGGTCTGAGTGGTTTATTTAGCTGTTGAGCAGAGAAGCACCTTCACCTCGCTTCCTCTGAAAGCCACGCCAAGCCTCTCTGCCTCTTAGCTTCAGGTGATGGACTGGGTTTTGCACTGACTGCTGTATAGCCTCTCAAAATGTCCCTGTAGGATTGAGGTTGGTGAGGCAAGGCTCACCGGGCTTAGTGTCTGCAGCATGTCCAGCCCCTAGAGCCATCGACCTCTTACGTCCCAGATATTTCAGTATCTGGGCTTTTGCTTTTTCCGAGAGCCACCAGCAGCAGCCCTCCCTCCTCATGAGGCCGTGGTGCTAAATCTGAAAATTGTTTTGTTGCTCAGCTCCACAGAGATTACTGCTGCTATGGGGATTCCCAGACAGCCCAGAGCCCCTTGCTGATGAGTGGAGTTCCCCGTCATGAGAAGTGAATGGGTCATGGAACTCACTGGTCTCTGGTGGGCTGTCTGCATCATGACATCTTACCCAAAGAATTGTTGGGCTATTTGAGGGAATAAGAAGGAATGATATGCAAGGGAGGAGGTTATACTGTGTTGGGTGCTGGTTGAGGGAGGAATGTGTCTCTCCTTAGACCTCACAGTTTTAAATGGACTGATCAATAAAGGTCTCCTGGCAGGCTGACCTAATCTACAGCCTCTTGGGATAAAAGAGTTTATCCTCTCTGAATCAAGGTCAGCCTCAAAGCTACTCAGGCCCTACAATAGCTCTACTCCATCAAGAAGGTAAATAAATTGCCATCTAAGAAACAACCCCAATGTGCCTTACATTCAACTCATATTATCTGCCATGGTCTTGACTTTGGCCTTGGCAACCATTATTGCTATGGACACTGATCTGAATTCTAATATGGCCACAAATTCTTAGAAGGTCTGTAGAATCCCATGCTTCTAGAACACCCCTTACCACCAGTCTTTATTGGAGTCTTTACTGTGCATTTCCCATTATCTCTAGAAACATTACCTTGTTGAGTCTTCACATGACTTGGCCTACAACCCTGTGGTCTCTTTCCATAACCCATTCAGGAGTGCAACAAGAAATGCCTAACCATGACTAGGTTCCAGACACTGATCTAGGCATTAGGATTATGTGACCAATAAGTGAAGTCCTTACTGTCAAAGCATAGCATTCAGGAGGTGAGAAAGGGAATCCACACCTAGATAAGGAGCGATTAACATCACCCCTGGACATGGTAAACTGCCCTCTGAAGACAAGGCAAAGTGAGGTCAGAGCAAGCTTTACCTCCAACAAAGGAATCAAAGAGATAGGCAGCATTCAAGGGAGAGTTAACGAGCATTGGAGGACATGGTGTGATGACCTAAGGTGAGAACATTGTGGAAAACAGGCATGGTGAAGTGTGTGAGTGTCCATTTGTGCTGGAAGACAAATGGAGGGCTTAAGGCAGAGAGATGGTATACCCAACTTGTCTTCTTAACCTGCTGAGAAGAAAGATTCCAGGAGTCTGGAGTAAAAACCCAGCTCATGACAGAAGTCTATGAAAACCCGACATAGTTGGACCGACAGGAGAGGGCAATGTGAGCGGGGATCCTGTTCAGAGCATGTTGTTCTGGGAACTACTGCTAAATTATATAAGTATGTGATGGAAAATGGCAGATCAAGGGCAATCGACTGCTCAGGCATTTTCAGAGAAGATGGGAGTGGGCAAGCCACCGTCTGAAGACATGTTCTACAGAGAACAAGCCTCTGGTCCCATCAGTACTCAGTGGGGTTCCAGAGAATGTCAGCTGGCACCACACCCAAGTTAGAGACATGAACATAGGAAGGGATACAGGCCCGTGCGGTCACTCCTTGTAAACTGACCCACAACAGTAAACTTAAAGGACAGCATGTGCCAGACCCCCTGGATACCCATTACGTTTAATAATGGATTGAAATCAGAATGGGCTCTTTGGAAGACCTGGCAGAAATTGTCCATGTACATTCCTCTCCTCTCCTCCCAAATCCAAGTCACAGGCTCACTGATGATCACCAGTGTCATTAAAACGATCAGTCATCCTCAGAGGTGCTTGGCATTCTAGCTTCTGATGTATTTTAAAAGTGTCCTTCTTCTACATCAAGTGAAACCTTCAGGCATCCTTTGTCAGTCTCTTGTGGTAGATGTCTTCCATGTTTCTTATGATCCAAGAAAGGAGATATAGCTATACTATTAAATATTGATATCGACATTTTTTTTTTTACAAAATCTGAGGGACTACATTTTAGTGAAGTTTTGTTTGACTACAGTGTTATGTACACAGGAGAGGACCCAGAGTCTTCTGTGGACACCTGTCCACTCCCCAGTGCTCTAACAGGTATGCCATTCATGAATGATTCATGATCTGGTGTGTCTTGAGTGTTCACTTGCAACCTTCCCAATCAGGACTCCAACTTCCCCATCCTGTAAGGACTGCTGAGAGAAAACAGCTCCAGCCATTAACATCTAATCATGCCCAAGACTTCTGTGACACTGAGAAGGTCCCATGCTGGGTGTGGGACTTTCAGGAATTGTGACAGAGACTCTGAAAAGAAGGGAATTTCACAGACTGAGGAGGAGGGGCTTTTAGCGCTTGTGCAAGCATTCCGCCACCCAGGATGGCTGCCATCTGTCCCTGGTCATCTATCATCTCATGCCATAGAAAGGCCTCGTCGTGTTTGTTTACCCAAATAAAGGAAGTGAGTCCCACCAAGAGCCATTTTTAACCGTTTTTGAGGTAGAAGGAAATTGCTGTGTTAGCTTGGCTCTTCCAAAATCTTTTGACTATTTCTATGTGTACAGCATCTCAGCTTTAAGAGTCATTTGGAATAGATTTTTATCCACACCAAACTGCAGGATGAAGATGCTCAGAAGGGAAATTTCTTAACCGCGTATATAGCACTTTGACCACATCCTGCCCAGTAAAGGACGGGCTGAGCCATGGGTCACTGCCAAAGGCTTCCAAATGCATAGAACTATTTTTTTTCTTACTCGGTTTATTTTATTTGGGGCTATGCAGTTGGAATTTTGAGAAAATTCTCTGTCACCACTATCAAGACAATCTTTCTTACACTTCAGGGAGTTTACTAACCCCACCCACACAAATAGAATGACTCACCCTGTAGGGGTCTGAGCTGGTGTCTGGTAAGGCAGTTAGATTAAACAACTGTCTTAAAATGCCCCGTTCTAAATTATCTCTGTAACAACTGTCTCAAGGAAGAAAAGGCTTGGTGGAAAAGCGTCCAGATACTATTTCAAAGATATAGCAGAGAGAGTCCCAGCGGGAGCCAATGGCCAACTCAAATTGTGAAATTCGAGGGGAGTTTATAATAAAGGACTCTTTTCAGAGAAGTGGTCAGGGTGGAGAGAAACCACAAGAAAACCATTCAGCATTTGGAGCAGGCAACAGCCACACTTCTCTCACCATTTGTAGGATGCTGAGAGGAGGGAACAGCATCTAAGATGAGAGAGAGAGAGAGAGAGAGAGAGAGAGAGAGAGAGAGAGAGAGAGAGAGAGAGAACGAGAGAGATTAAATAGGGTAGGAGCTGGCTCAACAGTGAGACCTGAACAGTCCACTTGCCCCCACAAGAAGATAGGTAGGGAGATAAAAGTAGGAAGTCAAGAGCCAGGAAAACCCAGTGATGCTTCCCAGTTTGGAGATACTGGAGGGGTACTCTGCAACAGCACAGCAGAACACTTGTGAACATTTTAATGTTCACTCTCAAGATAACTATGATCTCTCTCTAAACCTTCTCTTCCTAGAAAACCCCCTCTAAATATATGTTCCAATTTATGATACATACTGGCTCCCCCCCCCCACCCCGAGAGAGCACTCAAGTGTTCTCTTAAAAGACCAGGTCTAAACTGAGCATGATGACTGCATTTATCTCCCATGAGCATTCTAATTCTCAGTCATAACCTGAGGGCACTGTGGTCCTTGGGGGGGGAGGGGGAGAAGTGCAGGAATAAGTGTTGCTTTGAAAAACTGTCCATCAGGGACTCCAGACAGGAGCATCAGAGTCCCCAATTAACATGTGAGTTTACAAGAGGATGCAAGGTGACCTCTATAGCATTGAACTAAAAATAGTTTTTCCTAGATCTTTAGATCTGAGTGTGTGTGTGTGTGTGTGTGTGTGTGTGTGTATCCATTGATATAAACCTTTTTCTAATTTCTCAGGTACAAAACCGATAGTTTCAATGAGTATTACACACTATGGTATCTTGCCAGTGTCTGACTAGTCGACAGATCTTTATGATTTTTATCCCACTGATGTCTTTCCCATTCCTAAGCCCAAACCATCCTGGTGATCTGGAAAAATGTCTTTTTTTTTTTATGGTTACTCTTGAAATCTGCCCTGGTAGATATGGCAGCCATATGGCAGTGTGTGGCTATTTAAAGTTACTCAGAATTCCATAAAGTGGGATGGGAGATGGTTTAGTGGATAAAGCACTTGCTGTACAGTGGAAGGGCTTGAGTTCGGATTCTCAACACCCACATAAAAGCTGGGGGTGTGGCCTGCATCTGTGATCCCTGTGTGTTCATGTAATTTTAAAAGGCACATGGGGCTCAGAGGGTAAGAGCACTGGTTGCTCTTCTGAAGGTCCTGAGTTCGGATCCCAGCAACCACATGGTGGCTCACAACCACCTATAATGAAATCTGACACCCTCTTCTGCTGTGTCTGAAAACAGCAACAGAGTACTTATCTATAAGAAAGAAAGAAAGAAAGAAAGAAAGAAAGAAAGAAAGAAAGAAAGAAAGAAAGAAAGAAAGAAAGAAAGAAAGAAAAAGAAAGTAAGAAAGAAAGGCACGCTTGTTCCTTACCTGGGGCCGGCAATGGGAGGTCTTACCCAGGTCCCACGGCTAGTTTTACCAAACCTCTAACGACTGCCCCATGGCTATGCCCTTTCTCCTGACCACCTGAGTGTTCACAGATGGAAAAAAGCTGACAGCCTAAATATTTTAAACCCAGCCAGATAACACATGCTGGGTGAAGAATTTCTTGCCCCATCCTCCTTAGCCTCCATAGCTGCCTGCAGAGCCTACAAACTATCAGTCCCCGAGAGTTACTACTTATCTACTACTTCTTATTTGATCCACAGCCTGTTCCGAATCCCCTTCCCTCCCTCCCTCTCACTCCTCCTCTTCCTCCTGGGCCCGGAAATCCCACCGTATCCTTCACCCAGGGATTGGTTTCTGCTGTATTTATTGACCAGTTAAAATGGGGAGAAGGTTCACATGGGACGCAAAATTAGCATCAAAATACAAACAGCACCAGGGCAATCCACAAGACTAGGAAGCAGAGACAGGAGGATCCTCTGGAGAGTTGCCCTCCAGCCAGTCTAGTTGGATCAGCAAGCCCTTGTTTCAGAGAGAGACCTTGACTTGAAACAATAAGGTAGAATGTGATAGGGAAGATATACGAAGGCAACCTCTGGCTTCCACATGTGACTTCAACTACATAAACATGTGAGCAGCCATACATGCGCTAACAAAAGAATAATGTAAAATAAAAATTTAGCTATGCAGTCACACACATCCAATGTTCTGAGTTTTTCAATGGCCAAGTACAGGACAGCACAGTTACAGACCAGTTCCACCGCTGAAGACAGCTCTGTCTGAATTAGGCAAGAATCCTGTTCTGTACGAGGCAGCCAGCTATGTGTTTCCCACTCTCTCCTTTAACCTGTGGGGAAAGTATTATCACCTTCATATTAAAGATGAGGCCTAATGAGGTAACACTATCCCATAAAAAAAAAAAAAAGCTCAGACTCCAAACTAGACTTCTCTAACATCAGAGCTAGTATTCTCAACCATTATAATTGAGCTAGCAAAAGACAGCAAATCTGATAAGTTGTGATCTTAACTAAATTAAAATTACAATTTATTTCCAAACCCAGTGAGGTCCCTTGCAGAATAGCTAGTCATCTCATGGATATATGACACGGCAATACATGAACGTTCCTTGCATTAATAATCAAATGAAATTAATGTAACGCTTGTTCTCTGTGTGTTAGTCAGAGTCCCACTGAGAAACAAGAATGCACTCAAACAGGGTGGCAGTAAAGAGTTTAAAGAAATGACTGTTTATCAGTGTGTGAATGATGGTTGGCAAAAGACTACATGCCCGATTCAAGACTTGGGGGCTATTAGTCTAAAGCGTGGGTAGGAGAGAAGACAGACTTCCTGGACGTACAGAATACATCTGATGCTAGCGAAAGGGTCCAATAACTGCTGACTTTCTGTAGAAGGGAACAGCCTAGCCAACTTGCACCTTGCAGGGACACAGTCTCTTTCTTCTTTAAGGTGAGGACAAGGTTATCCATTGGAACTATCCTTCATAGGGACCATTCTCATTTCTCCTTCCTGTTGCTGTGTTAAAACACTCTGACCAAAAGCAAACAGGGAATAAATGGATTCATTTGGTTTACTGGTCCATCTTTGAGGAAAGTCAAGGCAGGAACTTTAAGCAGAAACCATGTAGAAACGCTGTTTGCTGACTCACTCATTGGTTATGCTTAGCTAGCATCCTTACATAGCCCAGGACACTTGACCTAGGGAGTGATGCTACCCACAGTGGGCTAGGCCCTCCTCCACCAATTACCAATCAAGGCATGTGTCCACAGGTTAGTCAGACTCCGTTCTCTGGTGACTCTAGGCTGTGTCAAGGTGACAGTTAAAGCTAGCTAGGACAAGAACCCAGCAGGATGGCACGTGTGGAGGAAGAATCTGAGAGGACAAATAAAAGATGCCATGCCTAGTATCTATTGCTACTTCTTATGAAAACTGTCATATATGCATGATGTTGAAGTGAATGGGAGAAACTTTACCAGCACCAGACTTCTCTACATCAGAGAGTCTCTTAAAACTAATTAGAGCCTCAAGGCTTAAGGAAGTTCCCAACCTCAGGCCTATGCTGTCTGTGGGTTTCTTCTCATCACCAGTTTAAACAAAGTAACTGGATACCAAATATCAATCCCTATAAGACTTCTTTCAGACCTCAGCCAAGTGTATAGCATGAGGCCAACATGAAGTAAAGAGATACAAAACAAGAATGTGTGCCTTACCTCTGATGCAAAGGCTGCCGTCTTGGCAACCCTAGAGTTGTGCACCAGCATCCCTGTGCTGAGAACATTGGTTAGGGCATCCTTAGTTCCAAGGCTACTTCTATAAAAACGGCAGGCTTAATTTCTAGGTCTAACCTTAGAAACTGGACTCACTCTTTATCAATTGCCAATCATCCCACAGACAACTGTGACCGGCCCATCACATCATTGCAAGATGCAGCGACCACCTGGCACATCCTCCTCCCTCTTCCCAGCTCACCTTCCTCCCTTGCGTGCTCTGAAAAGTTCCTGCTCTCACTGCCAAACCCAGCCTAAATATTCCATAGTCTTGGAAGCCTCTGTAATTTCTGCCAAGTGGAGTAAAGAGCCCCGCCTTCTTGGAACTTCCTTATCTCTGGGCTCAATGATGTTGTGGGAATTGATATCAGAATATAGCAAAATGAATGATTATGGATTTGTCTCCTCTGCAAGGTGGGATTGGGGTCTCATGAAATGCCACAAGTATCTTTGAAAGGCTTAGTGTTGGGCAAGACAGAAACAGGAGTGTTGATAATAGGGGAAGAAAGAGAATGTAAAGAAAGGATACAATTTCCACTGCCCATTGCTGCAGGTTACCAGATACAATGTAGAATGTCCCATGCATGTGCTTAAAATAAGTACATGAAATATTATCTTAGCTATTTGAGGCTGATGTCATGGAGTTCTAGCTGTGTGGGGCAAGAGGAGCTAGGCTTCACTGTTAGTGGGAATGCAAAAGGGAACAGACACACTTTGGAAGAGTTTCTTGGTTTATTACAAAGCTAACCAGGCTCCCACCAAATGATCCACCAATCAGGTCCATTGTATCATCCAAAAGATTTGGAAAATGTATACATATACATATATATGCATACACGATACACATGTGCACACACATGCACGCACTCAGAGATGTTGATGATAGCTTCATACACAACAGCTAAACTTGAAAGTAAGGAGAGATGTTGAGAGGGACAGAGGGGCAGGAACAGAAGTGTGCAGAGGGAGTGATAAGGGTACATCATGTACACATATGAAATTATCAGAGCAATAGTTTATTAATATTCAAATGTGCATAAAAAGCAGCTGGTACCCTGTTAGCATTATGTGTTGCCTCCCCTTTTTATTACATGATCATACTTCAGGGTGCCATGTACACACAGAGACTATGGCTGCTGCACATCTTAGGGCCCACCCTTTTATGTGCTGTGCTCTTAAGTATTTCTTCCCAGAACATTCTTTATAACATCATATTTTAGACAGCCATCGGCACTATAATCTTGAGTCCTGTAGAAATGTGGTAATGTTTTATTTTGTAGGACAACCCCCCTTTCCAGTGTCCAAAATTGTTTCTCTCTTCAAGGAATCATAACCATTTGGGGGCCCCCTATGGCTGTGTGGTAAAGCCCGGAGCGCCTCTTCTCAGAACAATGTTTTCAAGTGTACATAGTGAAATATTATCAAAATACTACCCAGAGAAAGTTTGTGAAAAAAAAAATTAACTGAGAAACAAAGAAAGGAAGTTTAAAAGAAAAAAAAGAAACAGAAAATGTAGACAGGGGAATTCTTTCATGTAATTAAAGATTCTTCAGTTTCCACTATATAGTAAAGGGGAAATTGGAACATAAACTGAGGTATATCCAGACCATGAGGGTACTATTCAGCTCCCAAAAGAAATGAGTTGTTGGGCCACAGGGAAACGAGAAAGGAGTTTTAATGCATGTCACTAAGAGAAAGGAGCCCGTTTCCATGTTGCGTGCTATATGGTTTGCATTCGATGATATTTGGGAATGGGTAAAAGTCTAAGGTGACTGTGAAACGAGTGAGTCCCATGGATCTGGGGCAGAGGGGAATTAGGAGGAACCCAGGCTGGTGAATATATTGTTTGACACCAAAATGGCCGATACCTGTTGTCATCTATTTGACCAGACCCACGGAGTGTACACCAGCAGTGAGGAGCTCTATAATAAACTATCATCTTTGGGTAATTGTGATGTATCATTGTGGAGTTAGGACTACAGCAAATGGACCACTCTGGTGTGTGTGTGTGTGTGTGTGTGTGTGTGTGTGTGTGTGTGTGTGTGTGTCGGGAGTGGTATTGATAATAAGTCTATGTACATCCAGCTATCGGTATGAATTATATAAGGCTTGTAGAGTTTGAAGAGGGATTGTATATCTGTGTTTCAAGTTTGCTGTAAACATAAAACCTCTCTGACTTTATAATTCTTTAAATTTCCACAAGCAATAAATGGTTTTAATTTTTAATATTTTTTTAAAAAATTGTGTGTGTGTTCACACAATTGAGTGCAGGTGCCCATACAGACCTGAAGAGAGTCAGGTTCCCTGAAGCTGGAGCTCGTGAGTCCCCTCTGAAAGAGCAGTAAATACTCTTAACCTCAAATCCATCTGCCCTGCCCCAATAATAAACAAATTTAATGCATCTTTTTGAGGTGTTCTTTGTGAAGATAAGTCGAGGTGTTCTATCAGACATAGGTCCACTAAGAATTGTCTGAGTGTCTGAAATACAAACTTACTAGTGTCCTGTATTTTAATTTGTCAAATCCGGCAGTACAGTAATACCCTAGTTTTTGAAATCAGTCGTGACTTCAGGGGCCTCTGACAGACCTCACAAGGCCAGTGTGCTGTGACCCCAGAGTGACAGACAGGAAGTGTTAAGGGAAACTGCATACCCCCAGGGGCCTGCTCTCCCCTCCCAGTCTCTTAGGACTCTTACCAGGAGTCATGGCTTGAGCCGTTCATTTAGAAGCTCTGTACCAGAGACTGGAGGAGACCTCGGTATCGGTCTTGTGGAAACTAGTTCTCAGGATATGGTTTTCCAGAAAGATTAGGGACCTAGGTCTCATTGTCCTTTTTTATAACAAAAGGCTACATTGTATTTCTTCATATGTATAATTAATATATTTTATCACACTCATCCTGTGTTCCCTTGTCTTCTTATTTGTTTATTCCCTTGATGCCCCAATGAGTTGAAATACAGCGGCTTACAGAAGCATAGTGATGAGTTATTTATGGGAATGTGAGCCTCGAAGCAGGGTTACACCACGGAAAGACTGTCTCTTTTTTTTTTAAATATTTTTTATTAGGTATTTTCCTCATTTTACATTTACAATGCTATCCCAAAAGTCCCCCATACCCTCCCCCCCACTCCACTACCCACCCACTCCCATTTTTTGGCCCTGGCGTTCCCCTGTACTGGGGCATATAAAGTTTGCAAGTCCAATGGGCCTCTCTTTCCAGTGATGGCCGACTAGGCCATCTTTTGATACATATGCAGCTAGAGTCAAGAGCTCCGGAGTACTGGTTAGTTCATAATGTTGTTCCACCTATAGGGATGCAGATCCCTTTAGCTCCTTGGGTACTTTCTCTAGCTCCTCCATTGGGAGCCCTGTGATCCATCCAATAGCTGACTGTGAGCATCCACTTCTGTGTTTGCTAGGCTCCGGCATAGTCTCACAAGAGACAGCTATATCTGGGTCCTTTTAGCAAAATCTTGCTAGTGTATGCAATGGTGTCAGCGTTTGGAAACTGATTATGGGATGGATCCCTGGATATGGCAGTCTCTAGATGGTCCATCCTTTCGTCACAGCTCCAAACTTTGTCTCTGTAACTCCTTCCATGGGTGTTTTGTTCCCAGTTCTAAGAAGGGGCAAAGTGTCCACACTTTGGTCTTCGTTCTTCTTGAGTTTCATGCATTTAGCAAATTGTATCTTATATCTTGGGTATCCTAAGTTTCTGGGCTAATATCCACTTATCAGTGAGTACATATTGTGTGTGTTCCTTTGTGATTGGGTTACCTCACTCAGGATGATGCCCTCCAGGTCCATCCATTTGGCTAGGAATTTCATAAATTAATTCTTTTTAATAGCTGAGTAGTACTCCATTGTGTAAATGTACCACATTTTCTGTATCCATTCCTCTGTTGAGGGGCATCTGGGTTCGGAAAGACTGTCTCTTAAGGCTCTTCTTTTGTATTTAAGGATTCAGAGAGGACCTGCAGCCAGACAGGTTAGAGCCTTCCTGTAACATTGTTCCCTGCCCACTAGGCCGGACTCAAACCACCTGACTTTTTGTTGCTCTTTTAACTGTCGCTCTTGCTTCCCTCCCTCGCCACTGAGTCTTCTGCCTGAACGGTCAGCAAACTCTCGGTTTATGCCACCTTGCAAATATTCTAGGCTCTGTGAGTCATGTGGTTAATATATCATAAACTACTATTTTAGGCATTTTTAGTTTCTGCTGTATCTACCTGCCTCTTCCACTACAGTCTCTTGAACATCGCAGTAAATACTATGGAAGCAAGTGGGTGTGACTATGTTCCAGTAGGTGTGGCTACATTCCAGTGGGTGTGGCTACGTCCCAGTACTACTCATTGTATTTAGGAACCCCGAAATTAGACTTTTACACGATTTGCTATCTGTCTGAGAATGTTGTGTATTTTGACTTTTTTTTAATCCTATAGAAATGCTAAAACATCTTCAGTTCACATGCCACTGGGAAAAAAAACATTTGGTTGGGGCATGGTGTGTGGACCAGTGCTCTAAAGGCCCATGGTTGCCAAGTTTCGGCTAACTAACTCTTCAGTTTAGAGGTAGGGTAAGCCCTCCTCTCCACGACCACGTTCTTACCCTGCCTCGCCTCTCTGCTGATAGCCTACTGGGTGAATTCAGGAATCTCACCATTACTTCCGGTCTCTTCCTTAATCATTTTTTTTAAACACATGGTGAGGGGGTATTATATTTAGCAAGCTGCTAAATAAAGTGTCTGGAAAAACAAATGAGGAAAATAAGGACTGACTTAGCTGTGACAGTCTTGGGACTGAGTCATACTGAAAATCCTACAGCAAGAGAAGTGCAGAAATCGAATGGATTTCCTCGTAAATTTTCCACCACGAACTTTTACTTCGTGGAAAGCAGAATAGTGTGTGAGGTCATTTTTCCTTCACACAATTCACTTACACGGAGGGGGGGAAAGAGGAAGTTTCAACAGAGAAGTGCTGTGCCTAATTAAGCCCCAAGAGGAACACTTCCTTGGGTTCACTCCTGTCTTTGCTCCGCCTCTCTTCTCCCTAACCCACCTATGACTACTCTGTGTCCCAGTGACGTCCAGTCCCCCATAGTCAGTCTTCTCTCCAGCAGAATGGTCATTCTAACAAGCATGAGGTATGTTGTGAAACCAGGGACCAACCAAAACATGCGGTGCTTAGAAATTCTTACTCTCTTGAATAACATAATGAGGTGCGGAATGTCAAGAATCATAGATAAGGGCACAGAGATCCCAGGCACACAGCCACACAGAAAACCCAAGCACTGAACCTGGGTTCTTTTGCCAATGGGCCATGATAATCAGCTTTAAATGAAAGTCCTATGGAGTTCTGAGAAGAGGCCCTCTAGATGACATGAAGGGAAAAGATCAAGTTTTGATATTAAAAAAAAAAAGAGAGCAAATACCAGAAAAAGAATAATAAGTAGAGATAATTATATCCAGTTACACTCTGCCAAGAACTGAAGTCTACCAAGCAAGTTACATAGGGTCGACCTTGTCTTTAATAACTTCCAATGTGCCAATTTTACTCTTCACCTGGTGAATCTTTCAATCTGGGTATATTTCCAGTGCCTTTCAGTTCACCCAAGGTCAAAGAAAGGGGCTGGGACAAGAATTCAGTTGATACAGTGCTTGCTGAGCAAGGATGAGGCCCTAAGTTTGAACTGCAGCATCCACGTATAAAAAGTAGGGATATTGGCAATCCCAGAGTAGGGGAGGGTGGGATGGATAGATCTCTGGAGCTTGCTGGCCAGCTAGCCTGGTCTAATCTGTGAGCCTTGGAGCCAAGATCAAAACATGGTTTGATCATATTTGCAACAACTATGTCATATCCAGAAGCCAGTGTGTCATTGTGATCTTCCCCATCCTCTGGCTCTTACAACTCTCTGTCACCTGCTCTGCAATGTTCTCTGGGCCCTGGAGAGGATGACAGAGATGTTCTGTTGAGAGTTGAGCAGTCAACAGTCACTTGTTATTATAGCTGCTGTGCTGGGTTGCACAAGACACACACACACACACACAATACATGAGGGTATAAAGATAAGAACACACACACAAAGACAAGAAGATAGGAGGAGAACTTTTGGTAACTTCTGGGAGGAAGTAAAAAAGAAGGCCATTCAGAGAGGATGGGGACAGGACAGGTAAGTGGAGATAAATACGTTAACAATACCTTACGTGCAGAGAAAGCAGGATGTATCCCTTGTGATGAATGACACTGAAGGATGCTGTCTGGGTCCTACATGCATGTGTAAATACACAAACACACACACAGACAGAGACAAAGAGACACAAACATAGATACACAGAGAGATGCAAATACAGAGATATACAATATACACAGAGAGATACACACAGAGATACACACAGAGATACAGAGACACACAGTGAGAAACACATTCACAGAGATATATACAGAGAGATACACACAAGAAAGATACATACATAGACACACACACACAGATACACTCATACAGAGAGATATATACACATGCAGATACACACACAGAGATACACACATGTACACAGAGATGCACACACACATACACACACACACACACACACACACACACACACACACACACACGAGAAGGGGGTTATACATCTCCACAGAGGCTCAGCCTCTTTCAGTTGTTGAGACCAGTGATTTAAAATAGACACATTTTAACACAACAGGGAGAGTTAGTACACAAGGCTTGGCCCTGCCCTTTCTGAGGTGAATGGGCATGGACACACGTGTCTTGGATTTTGTATGTCTAGAATGGAGGCATTGCCCTGTGCTGCGAGCCACACTGTCTTGCGAGCTGCACACATGACATATGAAAGAGCCCCATGGGATTCTAAAAGTAGAAGTACTTTTGTGATTATCATTGCTATTAAAGAGGAAATAGCCAGGGTCAACCATTGAGCTGTTGAATGGCTACTTCAGTTAGAAGAGATGACTTAAGAGGATTAATAAGCACATGTTTTGGTCACTACACAGGCCTGTGAGTCAGGTCCCCAGAGCACGAGGCCCAGATCATGGGCTCCTTGAGACCAGCTCATCTGACCTGCATGGCCGGAGCTTCCAAGCTAGAGAAATGTGGACTCAAATAGCATCTCCACCCTTTCCTCCCTAGGTAAGTCCCTTGTTCTAGCCAACCCTTGGTGTCTTCATCTTCCCATCCAGCTGAGTTGTGATTTGAAGTAACCTACCTACTCTTACTACATAGTAGACTCCCCACTAAGTGGAGCAAATATTGCTGAGAAAGAGCTGGTAGCACTAGCCTCTAGCAGCTGTTTGGAAAATGTATGTGGAGGTTGCTCAGATAGACAGTCTGCTCAACTTCTTGATTCTTGAGTAAAACTAAGGATGTGGTCCACCGTGATGGTGCTTGCATGTGCAGAGACAGTTCACAATAAGTATGTTTTCTTCCATTATTTGCAGAGCTGTCTCCAAGAAAACCAGGAAGGACGTTAGGATAATTTTACATAAATGAGCTGTTCCTGCCTTTGTGCTTATTACCCCTCTCTTCAACCTGCCCTTTGACCCTCAAACTTTGTCCTTTCACCCAACACAGTGAGTCCTTTCTACACTTCTGCCTCAGTTTGCTTAGTATTCAACCCAATGTTCCAGTCTAGCTATGAACATTGTTCTCTGTCTGCATAGCTAGACAGTCGCTTCAGTCTGGTAGGTGCCCTGAAAACCGAGGTGTGGAGATTTGTGTGTGTAGAGGTTTACTAACTGCGTGTACTCAGAAGGCCCTATCAGAGAGAAGGGCAACTGGTAGGACTCAGTGTCAGGAGATGCCGTACCTTGATGTAGCCACAGCTGATGCAACAAGGGGCTAATATACCCATTCGAGGTAGCTGCAAATTGTACCAGTAGGCTATATACAATACCTAGAAAGGGGATCCCAGCCCTCTTACAGCTAAGGAATGTGTGTCTTCCACTGAGACATCTGGTCAAACTTACAATGGGACAGATCATATACAATGCCTTGCCATGAGGCCTACCCAATCCCTCTACTCTCCCTTATTCAACCTGTGATAAGACTGTCACTCCTATGAGGTATTTCCATCTACCTCTTGCTGTTGACACTGAGTTTAGAAGCCACAAAGTGCAAAGCCTACTCTTATGTCACGTCTTAAAACCTCCAGTGAATGTGTAGAATGAGAAGACGATGCCTCCTAAACATAAGCAGTGATGGGTGGCGTTCTTATGGCTGAAGTTTCCAACACTTCAGCACATTTACATGCACTCAAGACTTCTTAGTCTGGTTCCTCATTTTGTTTATAGGAAAGAATATTTCATGAGTAATGATATAATTCTATTCTTACACAATTGCCATTGGGGTTTTCATTTCCTTTATTTGCTCAAGTTTCCTTTATAAAGTTTTCTCCTGAAAATATGACAAGAAACCCTGTGAACTGGAAGGAAAAATCAGGCTGGATGAACAACGTTAAACAAAGAATATTTCCAAATTTCACAAAATAAAGTGGCTTATTTGGGTAAGAAACATGTAAATGTGTCTGTCCCATAATAATAGGTTTCATGAGTGAAAAAGAACTGTGTAAAACAAATGAACAAGACCACGTGCTTCTACAAACTGGAGAAATGCAGGCATGAGAGGTATTAGTATCTAAACGTGTATACTTTTATAACACAGAATATAAGTTATGTTATTGTATGAACTATATATACTTATATGCATTTCTATATAAATGCCTCATATATACACACAGGTGAATGAGGGCATGCACACATGCATATACTTCCTGGTGGGTAGCTGGTATCATTTGAAAAAGTGTGCCACTCATTCAGGCAGACTCTTTGCTGAATGAAGGGTTGAAGCTCTGAGTCAGGTCTGGTGGTCCAGCACCTCCTAGGCTTCCAAATTCACTTGCCATACCAGAACTCACAGATCTCCTAACACCAATATGCCACTTGGGTCTTAGGACCCTCTACTAGTGAATGGCATGGACTCTGTCCATCCCCCACTGATCTTCTTCAGGGCACTTGCGAACTATCTGACCCACTGTGAGGTGGCCCAGATGCCTTAAGAAAGCCTGGCTCTCAAACCTCTATGATTGCCTGGGCCTATAACCTGACCTTGTTGCAGGTGTCTGTGAACAGATCAGCCCACTGGATTCACTGATGTTGGCCTTCAGAGTGGTGCTGCTGCTCTGATTTGACTCATTCACTTGGGAAAGAAGATTCTTCATGGATCTGGACTCACTGTTTACCTGAACTTGAACCAGCTCTTATGTCTCTCAGTATTCCTAGGATGGTGTTGGATCCCATCTATAGATACCTAGAATAGTGGAGTGTGATCAGTTCTCTCTCTCTCTCTCTCTCTCTCTCTCTCTCTCTCTCTCTCTCTCTCTCTCTCTCTCTCTCTCTCTCTGTCTCTCTCTCTCTCATTGCTGCATTTACTCTGATCTACCCTTCCCCCATCCTCACCCATGATAGGCTTCTTGTCACATAAGGTGGTCAGGAATGGCCTCCAACTCTAAGGTGTTTGAATACTTGCTCCACAATGGTCATGACTGTGGATCTTTGCAATGGATGTCGTCTCATCATTTTCCCAGGATGGTTTCCACAGGAATGAGAAAACTCTTCTTATTGGGCTCTGAGGATCTTTTCCCACTGTCAACACTGAAAGAGATCACCTGGAATGCAATGGTATAACCCAAAAGATCCCAGAGAAGACATGGTTGAAAATATACATTATTCTCCATTTATAGCTCATAGTTGGAGCTCATGGTCTTGATCTTAAGCTTAACATGAGCAGAAAAGGAATTATCATTTGCATTTTTCTGCCCAGGGTGCACTCATGACCATTAACAGAGAAGCACAGTGACAATATTAAAGTACTTGGAAGCTACTGTTCCAGGGTAACACAGTGGAGGCAGAGGTGAGGTAAGCTATGATATGACCAGACTAAGCAAGTGGTAGACGTGGATCTGAAGAGAGAGACCTTCCCACAGAGATTCAGCACACACAGGCACCAGGAGCTACATCGTGAGTGACAATGTACTTTCATCTCTTCTTTATGGCAGATATTACCCAGGGACAGCACAATCGACAGTGACGAACACTGAAAGTCATTCTTCTGGAATGTTTTCCTTAGCATGTGTTTATTGTAGGCAATGATGGGCTTCACTGTGACATTTTCATATATGTAGATGATGTATCATATTCATAATTATCCTTTCTTGTCTCCCATTCCCAGTAATGCCCTTCCTCTTCCCAACTACCCCTTTGACTTTTTTCATGTCTCTGTGAGCTGTGTGTGTGCCTGTGTGTGTCCATGCATGTGTGTATGTGTGTCTGTCTGTCTGTGTCTGTGTGTTTCATTGGGGCTATTGAAAGCACTTTGTGTGTGTGTGTGTGTGTGTGTGTGTGTGTGTGTATGTGTGCACACTTTGGGTGTGTGTGTGAGGGGGGAGGTTTCATCACAGGAACATGTGCACCTTACCAGTAGTTACACCACTGAAGAAAGTGTCTCTTCCTCCTGCATCAATCACTATCTGCATATACATCCTTATAAAGGGATGGGAACTCATGAGCTCCTCCTCCTCCTGTGACAACTGTCCACAGACCCAGTCCTCTGCAGGTCTTCTCAACTGCTTGTAGTGTAAGAAAGCAGCAATCATGCACTAGAGTCAACTTTATACAGTGCTCCTTCCTCTGGCTCTTACACTGCTTCTATCCCTTCCTCTGCAATGTTCCCTCAGACCTTGGAGGAGGGATGTGTGATAGATGCTCCATTTATGCCTGGGAAGGGAAGTAGTTCCTGAACCTGGACAGGAATCCATGGAGCTTGGAGGTGACAAAGAATTTTCTCAAGCACTGACTATGCAATACTCAAATATGCACCACTGTCGTCATCCTGGATGTTATTGACAAATGATTAGACCACATGAATCCATGGCTTTTATGATTTCTTTAAAGATTTATTTATTTATTTATTTATTTATTTATTTATTTATTTATATGTATTACAGATGGTTGTGAGCCTTCATGTGGTTGCTGGGAATTGAATTTAGGACCTCGGCTTGCTCTGCTTGCTCCGGCCCAAAGATTTACTTATTATTATACATAATTACACTGCAGCTATCTTCAGGCACACCAGAAGAGGGCATCAAATCTCATTGCTGGTGGTTGTGAGCCACCATGTGGCTGCTGGGATTTGAACTCAGGACCTTCGGAAGAGTGGTCAGTGCTCTTACCTGGTGAGCTATCTTGCCAGCCCGGTTTTTATGTTTTTAATAAAATCATTCATATGACAGAACAGTAGTTTATATATTTATATATAATAATATATATTATTATTTTCCTGCACCAGGGGCCTATGTATCTATAGGTGGCTCTAATTCTACATGGATCAGAAAAACCATCCTGATTCCCACAGACACTGTCAAAAAGCTGTCCCTGGAGAGGCAAATTCTCTGACCTCAAGCTGTAAAGAAGATCTCTGGTTGATTCCCTTGTGGAATTTTGTAGAAATATTCTGACTCTTCAAATCAAAGCAGACCTTAGGAAACTAGTTAGACAGTCTCCCTTGCCCATTAGTGAGAGTCCCATGATACCAGGCCTGCCTCTTTTTTCCTAGCTGCTAACTGAACATGAAAGTCCATAGTTGTTTCAAATTCCAAATAGAGGTGGGTTGAGTTAAAGGTGAGCTGATACAGTTCTGGCCTAAGATGCTTATAAAAGCCAATCTAGCTGCTGCATTGTCTTGTCCCTTCTCACCTTGAAGTGTCCGAAACCCCAAATTGGCCATACGAATATTCCCTGGTGTTTGGAATCTTCACCATCCTCTTCCACCACTGTTAATACCCATAGCAATGATAACAATGGCCCTTTGTTTCTCCATGAGGTGCATAGCCCTGACTGATCAGAGTTTGCATTGGCTACATTTACTGTAACATATACCTGTGCTCATTGATTCTGAGCCAGGTTTATTTGAACTCACACTTCTGGAGCCCACGAGCAATTAATTGGTCCTGTTCTTCTGGGCCTGCAGCCAGGTAGCTCACCACAGCATGAGGCATGGCGTAAAGGTAGCTGCCCACCTTGTGGCTTGGATGCACAAAAGGTAGAGAAGAAGAAGGAGCCATGGCCACACAGTCCCTTTCAAAGACTTACTTTCTATAGCCTAACCCCCATATTTGTCTTCTCTGCTAAATCAGTGGTTCTCAGTCTTCCTAACGCTGTGACCCCTTAATACAGTCCCTCAGGTTGTGATGACCTCCAACCATATAACTATTTTGTGCTACTTCATAGCTGTAATTTTGCTACTGTTATGAATCATAAAAGCCTTGTCATTCCCACGAAGCAGTATTATCCCTGACATGGCCATGCTCACAGCAATAATGTACACTTCTCTCTCACCTCTCCTTTTCTTCTGGCCTCTCTTCTTGTTTTCTCAGTTGGCCTGGTTTGGATGTGACTCTTTTACTTGGTATTTTTTCCTGTTTGAAATCAAATCAAGATCTGATTTTAACTCATGAGAAAGAAACGTATGGCTCTCCCTCTCATCTGTCACGGGGTCTCTTTATCAGCTTTTCTTAATCCCTACAAAGTAGAAAGGCAAATGTCCCCTTTGCCAGCCTGTAAGTCAAGCTTGACTGGGGCAACAGGCCCTTATCCTCTAACATCACAGAACATGAGTCTTCTCACCTTCCCCAGCAAATGAAGGCCAGCATCAGCCACTAGACATTGACCTACAAGATGCTCAGATGCAGCACCTCGTGATGCTGCAGTTTGGGAGTCTGCGTGCTAAATTATGGAGCTCTCTTCTTTGCTCTAGACTGGGCTGAAATGATTCCATAAAATGCTGATGGGCAATTACACTTTGACCATCAAAGTCAACCTAGTCTCTTCTGGTTGGTGATAGTCCCATTGGGAAGAACCATCTGCCATTTCAGGGCAGTCCTTTCTTCTCCCTTCCCCTTGGCTCTATGGTTAGCCATGCTGGGAGTAGAGGTCTATGATACTTCCTGTTGTCAAGCAATGGGCAACAGGTATGAGACCAAGGTTGTCAGTTTAATGGGCAGGAGAAGATTGAAATCAACCGATCAGAACAGATCTCAACTGACCACATGTAGGCATACTGGTTAAGTACTCACTGGGAGTAGCCTTGTCTGTTAGCTTCTTTCCTCGATGGCTTCCATTATCTGTTGCCATGGCATCCTCCACTTCCTGCTTTCTTCGAAGATAGATGGTATCAAGGTCACACAGATGACTCCTGGGTCTTGGGGAATGTTTCACTTCTACATATGAGAGAATACAAGGATTCGGATTTGCAGCCATTGGGAAATCACGTGTTGGAAAGTGGAAATCCCCAAACACCACATTCAGACAACTCATCCCAGGAAGATGTCTCTGGCCTTTAGAATGTCTGAGGCCTCAGGCCTATCAGGTACTGCTTTCAGCTTTTCTCAGACCAAATGTTTCTGTTGCCTTGTTTTTTGTTGCAGTGGGGCCTTGCCTTATCAGAAGACTGACCTAACAAGGACTGCTTGGGCTAAAGAAGGATGCACAGGACCCACCCTGAGCTTTGGTCCCTGGAGGCCACCTGGACAAGGAATGGGGAAGAGTGTACCAAGCACTTTCACCAGCTTCTAAGCTCAATGTCTCCTTTCAGATGTCTGTGCACCACTTCTCTCAGGCAGTCCCTCCCACTCCACAGTTTAGCATATGCCCTATGCACAAAACCCCAGGATCTTAAGTTCTAAGAATCCAAGCCCCTGCAGAGAGCTTCAGCTTTTTAGACTACTGTCACCCTTAAGGACAGAAAGCGATAAACTCAAACTCACTTGATTTCTCTTTAGCAATGATGCTAGCTTTCCCCCCAAATTGTGGATTCCACTGCAATAAGAACATTAGACTCTCTATCCACCACATGCATCCTGGGAGAGGTTCTTCCAATGCCCAAGACAGAGCAGTGTGCGCTACAAAAAACTTATCCAGGGCTGGTGTGGTAGACTCGTGTTACCCAGGGACCCTGGTGGCCACGCATGACAACCTGAGTTCCCCTGGAAGTTGTCCTTTGACCTCCATGCATGCATATCAGGGTATGCCCCACCCCCCATCCACAATCAAAAGTCTCTAGAAGAAGACTAACCGAGAAGGTTGTCTGGTCTCCTAGTAACAGGAACATCAGTGCCTTTATCCATTTTATAAGCAGGCAAAGGCAGCAGCATGTCACCTTGACTGGTCTTCACTTAATCTTTCCATTCGTTTGGAGCATGGAGCATCAGACAAGACTGGGCCAAAGAAGAAAAGGTTGGTACTTCCAGTTGTATAGCATCTGAGTGAGGCACAATAAACTCTGCCTTTGATCACTTGGCCCTGAAAATCAGCACTGCGGTAAGCGAAGCTATTCTCAAACCCTCTAATAGAGTTAATAAAACTGATGGGCCCTTCTCCCTTCCCACCAAAGCACAGTAGCACATTCCATTACAAAACACACATTGGGCAACTATGGCAGTACCCTTGTGAAGCCACTCCTACCATCTTATTTTTGCATGTCTAGTGCGGTCCCCAGATGGGATGATACTATTCGTATGTTCATAATGTCTCAGTCTCCTGGAGTGAGATGATTCGGCTAGTTCTGAACAAGGGGTTGTGAACAGACACGGTGCCTGGCACTCTTGAATCTATAGAGCAATGTCACTATGGTCACAGCCCACCAAGCTGTTGCTCTGATCTCATTGACTGCCCAGACCCTAAGGGAGCAAGGGGACAGACCATTGAAAGTCGGTAGATGGCGAGGTGCCCGTGACATGAACGAAAACATGAAGTATGCATGGGAAAGCCTCTAACCTCCTGGTGATACCTCCCTGGGGATTTCTCCTGATCTATTCAAAGAGCAAGAAACCACTATGTGCCAGTGCCTAGGAGACGGGGCGTCAAATATCTGACAATAAAAAAATTCTTGGGAGTTGGGGGGGGGGGAGACCAGGCTATCGAGGGACACTTGAACACCACATACAGAATTTGACACTAAATGCTACCTGAAAGCATTTAGGTAAGGGGGTCAGCCCTTGAAAAGATGAAGCATATCTGGGGGTGCTCCTTGAAGCATAAAAGGTGGCAAATAAACTTAAGTATGAAAGTAAATATTGGTTGACCATTCCAAAGTGAATCACGACAAATTGTAAACTATAAATGTTGACAAAGAGTATAACACATTCCAAAATAATAATGTATATCTAGACTTACTTACTTTTAATTTATGTGTACATACGTTTTTTGCCTGCATGTATGAAGTGCACCACATGGGTACCTGGTACGTGCAGAGGCCAGGAGAAAGCACTGGATCCCTTGGTACTGGAGTTACAAAATGGTTGTAAGCTACCATGAGGGTGCTGGGAATAGAGTCTCCACAACAGTGGCTCTCAATGTGTGGGTCGAGACCCCCTTAATGGTCACATATCAGATATTTACTTTATGACTCATAACAGTAGCAAAATTACAGTTATAAAGTAGCAGTGGGATAATTTTACGGTTGGGGTGACCACAACATGAGGAACTGTATTATAGGGTCGTGGTGTCAGGAAGGTTTAGAACCTCTGGTCTACAAGACCAGTAAGCATTCTTAACCACTGGGAACTATGTCTCCAGCCCCAATACATTTATTAACTGCCTGACATACCTACATGATATTTATTCCCATTTTTGCTCCTTCTGTGATAATCATCTTATCATTTTTATTCAGAGACTTGGAGGAAGAATGTCTTTCTTTTAACACTTGTTGCGAGTCTGTGTCTTTATCAATGGCACATCGTCTGCATTTTTAGGATTATTGACAGCTCTGGGGCAAATCGCAGTCAAGTTCCTGTCATTGAGCTGTAGGATCTGGGAGAATTCTACGTGCACCAGCTTTCAACTCTGTCTCCAACCTTGCTTCTCCTCAGCTCTCTCCTAGTGATGAGACAATCACACAGATCAATATGAAGACAGACCCTCTGCCCCAAATCTCTGTGTTACTATTCCAGGTCTCAACACACGGGGGCAATGGAAATTGCCCTGGAAGATATGCCAGTATATAACTAGAGATAACATGGAATTGACCAGACCCATAAACTCACATCCCATTATCTCCATACTAAACGGACCCTGAGTTGTGCTCCCGTACGGCAGACGAAGGCCAAGCCAGTGAGTGCAGGCTTCCTTACACCACCTGACGTG
Source organism: Mus musculus (assembly GCF_000001635.26). Classification (NCBI taxonomy): domain Eukaryota; kingdom Metazoa; phylum Chordata; class Mammalia; order Rodentia; family Muridae; genus Mus; species Mus musculus. Next base: position 359,239 of record NW_019168511.1, on the reverse strand, counting down.
GAGATTGGTACTGCGGGAAGCCAATGAAGCTGTGACCTTAGCTACCCCCAGCTAAAGCATCCAGAAGCTTTCTTAAAGGCTAAAGTTTTGCTAAGCCTAGACTGGCCCCTTAAGTCCACAGGATCATGGTTTGGGGGGTCAGATTGCAAACTTCATCAGGAAACCCTGAATTGGCTTCATGATTATTTCTGTTGGGGAAAAAAATCAACTTTTAATAATGCTTTCATCGGGGGGAAAAAAATCTTGAACTGATTCCAATAATCTCAGTGAATCACCATGAATCCCTCCGTCTCTCCCTGAATGTTTCTCTCCCCCCCTCTTTACTCCCCCATCTCTGTATATTTGTGTGTGTGTGTGATTGTCCACAGGAGGCAAGTCTGCACCAGCTACTCTGAGGTTCATAAGAAATACAGGCCAATCGCCAATAAGCCCAGCAGGGCCTCAAACAGGAACATTAAATTGACATATGAAACTTGGAATTTTGAAACAATTCAGATGTACTAAACAGAAAAAGAATGTGGGAGACTATCATTTTGAAGGGCTAGAACGCAAATAAAAGTGTCCGGGGTGAGTCCACATGTAAGAAATGGGATGCACAAACCTCAAACGAGGACAGAGGTTCTGTCTACTGTCAGCTCCAGTCCCATCGCGTAGCTCACTGGGCACATAGCAAGCACTAACATCTGGGGCTTGAATGAAAACAAGGCAGGAAGTAGGGAGAAAGGAGGATGGTTTGCCTGGTTTCCCTTTGCCTTGGGTAAACCACAGGTCAGGCTCTTACACTCCTCACCTACAAATGGAGGATTAAAAATAGCACCTCCCTCAGCAAGGTGTGATTCAAGATTACTCGGGTCAATGGGGAAACCTGGTGCTCAATGATAAATATGGCTATTAAAATGACTGAGCCTTGCTGGGTCTTCAGATGGGAAGCGTGGAGATAAGGTAGCCCTCGGGGAATGATTGACGGGAAATCTGCCCAAGGCCCTGAGATGTCTGCCTTAAGCATCTACTTCTGTGCGAGAATCAGATCTCAGATTTGACTCACAGGCTGGGATGGGAGGAAGAGGGTGCCCCGTGACGCGGCAGGAAGACCCATCTTTCAAGCCCCAGCTGGGTGAGTGCGATCAATAACATCCTGTCAGGAACTCTTTGTGGTCTCATGTAAATTTAGGCTACCTGAATAAAAGATAAAAACTGTCATTTCCTTCATCTCCTCTCTCATCACAGTAGCCGGGATGATTTATCTATTCCTTTGAAAGAACCGAACCAAACCGAAAACAATTGCTTAAGTGTCTGAGGTAATGGATGTCCACGTGAAACATGGGGAGAGCAGGGCAAGATGCCCAGATATTTTTTGGACTGTGGTGGAGAGGAACCATACTGAAAATGGATGTGATTAGCTCAGTGGGAAGGGCAAGGCCTCATGGGTACTTTTAAGGTGGCTTATAAGGAAAACAGTGTCATGGGTTGTTTAATCAACTCTCCACTGCAGGGGCGATAGATGATAGGTGTTTTCCAGTTAGCTGCCACAAAACTGCAGTGAACGAACAGCGAGTCCCACTCTGGACACCACAGCCCCATGTGCCGGCAGCCAGGCAGTGCAAGGTCCTTCAAAACTCTGAACTCGACTCGGGAGGTTCATAGAAACTTTCGCTTCTCAAAAAAAAATATTGTTTATTGTTTGTTTATCAAACTCACAATCTTCAGAGATATTCAGGCCCACAAAGGCAATGTGAAAAAGGGCCGGGGGAAGAACTGAGGGCCATTTTCACGTCTAAGCAAGTCCTCACAATGAATGAGTCCTTGGAAATGGGGTAAGGCTGAGGTCTGGCCTTGTGAACTGCGCTCTGCATGAAAGCCCGATTCACAGCTTGTCTCTGAGCCCTGGCATTCTGATCTTTCTCTGAGGGCCAGAGAGTCTTACACCCAACACTGTGAACATTGAAGCCCTCGAGAGGACAGGCAGCAGGGAGTAATGTGAAGAACCCCTAAAGCCGTTCTGAGACAAGGCACTAGTGGCGTCCTTACTTGGGCTGAGCCTGAAGGTTCCTCTCATCTTCTGATGAAAACAGAGCATGACGCTCTCTAGCCTAGACCTTCAAGGCCTGGGGCGGGCCCCACCCCTGAGGTCTTACACTGATTGATAAGGAGGGGTGGGCTGTGCTCCGCCTCTATGCCTCAGCCCCATTTCTGAAAAGCCTACATTTCAGCTCATCTGTATACATGGCGCCATCTTTCTAGCCTGACTGGGCTCTGGTTTGCAGCATTCTGTACTTCCCTATCTAACAGCTTGAGACTCACTAAAGATTAAAATTATACCCACTCAAATCCCAATCATCAGCAAGGACCAGGCACAAAGATCTTGTCCCACAATGTCGAGCAGACCTTCAGTGAGAACTCAACTTCCTACAATCAGGACCATAAATGAATAAGTCACAAGTCACATGGTCTCTGTGAGTCTGAGCTTCTTCAACTCCCGAAGGGGCTGGGAGCGTTCACCTTGTGACAGAACCGTGGGAAACAGTGTGAGGCAAGTCACTGGCACAGAGCCAAAGACACAGGAACAGCTCAACAGATACAATTACTGTTGTTTTAATTACATTTTGTTGTTGGGGGGACCACATGTGTGCCACGGAGAGCATGTGGCGGTCAGAAGACAACTGACTGAGTTGGCTCTGTCTGTCCCAAGTTAGACTGTCAGTCCTGGTGGCAAGTATCTGCTGACCCACCTCCCTGGCCCACACTTATGATTGTTATGGTCAATCTGAAAAGTTTGTGAAGGATTCAGTAGATAGCTTCGATCTAAGATCTATTACTGAAGGCCCCAAAGTTAGACATGTAATTTTGGCAAATCAGCCAGACTCAGTTTCATTATCCATCGATTAAGACAGTAGCTGCACTATGGTAACATACACTTACCACTTCAAAAAAAAAAAAGTCCATTTTTTTTATAATTAAGAACATCAAATACAGTAATATTAATGCTATTGACATTGCTGGTGCTATTAAAATGGCTACATTACTTCTGTGTTTTTGGGTGGTGATTTCTCTAACCTATTTCAGGTGTGATGAATCAGGTGGTATCTGCTGGGCATTCTAGTTACAGGATGGCAGGTACTGCTGTGTAACGGAGCCATTGCTCCTCCTGAAAACATCCGAAAAGCATCCCCACCTGTTGAGCTGCGGAGTTCCATTTTTTGGTTCGCCGCTGCCCTTGTGACTGTCTCTGACCTCTTCTTTTCTTTGTGCAGGCTGTGTTTTTTCCCCAGCTGTCTTTGTTAAGTGAGGACTGGTGCTATCCCATCCATGGCACACGTTTCCTGACTCTGGTAGGTACCGGAAACTGCAGCTGGTACCAGACTCACTACAGACTACGGTTTTCCTTATGTACGTGTTCCTATGATGGAGGTGAATTTATAAATCAGCGCAGCAAGATGTCAGTGAAGACAGTAGAGTAATTGTCACATGCACAATGAAACATTATGTGATTGCTCTCCCTCTCTCTCTCCCTCTCTCTCCCTCTCTCCCCCCTCTCTCTCTCCCTCTCCCTCTCTCTCTCTCTCTCTCTCAATCCTGTACTATAGTCATCCATCTGGATGATATGATGTTTACATAATGAGACTGTGTGAGGTTAAAGTAGGCCTTGTGACAACACACTCGGCTGCTATGAAAGGCTTCCTGGAACACAAACGGAGCAGCAGACCTGACAGCTTCCAAGATGGCCAAGCCACCAGAGGAAGGTAGCTTAGAAAGCACGGACAATTTGGAAACGTCATAGTTCATACCCAGGACATAGGGCAGGATAAAAAAGACTACTATGTTTCAATTCTCTTTGAACCTTCTATGTTCCCTCCCACTCCTTCTCTTCACAAATGATTGCTTAATTCTAACCTCTGACTTCTTTTTTTTTTTTCTTCCTCCCTTAGCTACCTGTCTGAACTTAGCAAAATGACTGCCTAGCAAAACGATGGAGAATCCTGAGTTTCTCTATCTGTCGAATGAGATAACTTCATAATGATAATTATAGCAATTATAACAGCAATTATAGCAACTAACACCGAAAACATACAGTATCGCAGGCGTTGCACAGAGGGCTTTGCAAGCACAATTCATTTCACGCTCTCCATGGGACTCCTGTCAACCCATCTTGTAAAGAGAAGGAAGGCACAGCACAGAATGAAACAAATTCCTTAAGAAAGACTTTTGCACAAGTCTGTGGTTGACTGGAGCAGGATCCTGACCAAAGGCCACAGCACCTTGAGGTTTATAAACTCTCTGGCCTGTCTCTGAAACCAACCTTTTAAGCTTTGCTTTGGAATGCCAAAGTCTTTACAGACAGACTACTGCTAATCGGGAGACACTGACATGTGGATTTGTCTGCAGAATTAAGCTCTCTCACTTTCTCACTTTCATGCCCATTTGTAATATGTAGCGTGTAATATGTACCACTTAGAGTAATAAAATAACTCCTATTCACAACCATTGGGCTTCCCAGGGCCATCTTGAGGGTACAGACATTTGCTTGTTGCTGGTATAGCCAGCTTAATACATCCGATACAACATGTGGTCAACATCCCAGAGAACTTTTGAAGTACCCATGAAAATGTTTACTTTTCAAACTGGAAGAAAACACTGCATTTTTTTCAAGACAAAGGAAATACTATGATAGATAACAAGGATATTTGTTTGTCAAAGAGCCATAAGTTGCATTTTTTTTATATATGTACTTTTATGGGAAACAGGACCATAATGGCAAACCCACCTGGTGCCCCTGAAAGTACTAATGTGTCCCACCTGTTGGCAAGGCGCGGCTCCTAGGGCCCCTGTGTTGCTCGGGCAGTTTCCCATCATGCCTTTCTTCGTTGGGCCCACCATCACTGTTTCAGGTTTGTAACTTCTGGCTGCGCCCTGTGAATTTCAAATGCCATAGGGAGGTCTGGGAAGAAAGTCACTAAAGCTTTATCATGTAGATAGTGTGGACAGACAAACAGGGCCCGGGCGTCAGTCTCAGTCTGTTGAGGCCACACGAGCACCCTGGGACATCTGTATTACTCACCAGAGGATACCAGAGGCTTTCTGGGTACAAATTACCTAGCTGCCAGAACACAGCCCTCAGCAGACCGGTAGTACAGAGAAGAGATTTAAAGTGGCAAGAAGCCCCATTTTGGCTACAGAGCATCGAGTGATTCAGAATCTGAAATTCTAGCAACTGTACTGTCCTAAGGAGCAATGAATCAAGCTACACAGGAAGACTCCTTGTAAAATGAGCCTGTTATCCGTCCACTCTCTTCCCCATGTCCACCATCTAAGCTCTTTGCAGTAAGTTCAGGACCCCAGTGTTGAGAGGAAATACTAGAAAACCGGAAGCAGAAGGCAGGTGCCGCTTAACCCCGGAGGCCTCACTAGGGCTGCGCACTGGAGCTTCCATGCAGTTTGAACTTGAATAACCTTTATCTTCACGCCCATCCTGTGGGTAATGAATACGAAGTCCTTTCACCACCTTGGCTCATAGAGGAAGGAAACAGACCACTGCTTTTCTAACCTCACATTTCCTAGTTTAAGATGGAATGCTGAAGATGGAGAGTGAAGGCAGTCGGGCGTGGTGGTGCATGCCTTTAATCCCCCGCACAGGCAGATCGCTGAGTTCGAGGCCAGTCTGGTCTACAGAGGTGAGTCCAAGGACAGCCAGGGCTGCACAGAGAAACCCTGTCTAGGAAAAAAAAAAAAAAAAGGATATTGAAAGCACAGGCCTCCCATTGGAAGGACATCCAGGGGGACTCAGGCTACATGGGCAGGCATAAACACACTGGAGCAAAATCTCCTTGGCAAACTGAGGTCACTGCTTAGCCAGTTATTGTCAGAAACCTAGCGGACCTCTGCCCCTTCATCTTGAACCCAACGTTCACAGCCAAACCCAGCTCCAACATTGACAATGGGGATGGATGTGTTTGTGTGGGGTGGGGGTGGGGGCGGGGGGGGGGGCAGGGAGGCATTAAGACCTTCAGAGACACTGGGTGACTGGGTGGTTTTGTTTGCGGGACCCTGTCCTTCAGGAAAGTAAATTCATGAATAATCTAGTTATGGCTATGCTGGTATACAGACAACTGTCCCGTTAGCGATCACATTTCCTTCAACCTGAAAGTTCATTTCTTTTTCTTCTTGATTGAAAAGGACTTGAACCGTTTTCTTGATTACCCTGGATGTTTTGTGGCTTTTCGGCATTATCCCTGTTGTCCCGGGGAAGATCAGATGGCCACGATGTCAGAGAACAGAAGTGAGAAAATAAAGGGTTGAAAGGGCAATAACAACAACTCTGTGTGTGTGTGTGTGTGTGTGTGTGTGTATACATATATAAGTGTGTGTATGTGTATATGTATATGTATATATATATACATATATATGTGTGTATGTATATATATATATATATATATATATATATATATATATATATATATACTGTTCTGTTCATCCACTAATTTGGTCATAAATAGCTCTGGGGTTTGTTCAGCACAATTTGACCTTCATAATCACACGGATGATTATGGGGTCTCATTAGAACTCTCAAAGCTCTTTGTACAAAAGGGGCCCTCAGACAGTCTACTATAATAAAAACAAGCTCATAAAAGTCCCACACATTTCGCATAGGCCTTTGATAACCCATCACACAATAATGACCTTGAGTAACTCACAGCCTGTACCACACTTTAACCAGTCGTTTAGAGAAAAAAGGTTATTTTTTTTTTTATCTTATTATCTCTGTCTAGTCACCCAGAGCCTTACAAGGAAAAATAGATTTGTTTATGAAAAGATCCGTGAATCATCTGAAATGACCCCTTTCTTCTCTGGCGTCGTCTTCTGGGCAGAGATGTCAGACAAGAAGCGTGATTGTAACCTGGTCTCCTACGCCTGACCTCAACCTGTCTGGAGTCCTCCACCGCTTTCTCCCTCTGGCCTCAGTCTCCCTTCAGAGGCTTAGATCATTTCTGGAAGATCCTTCATTTTGAGAATGCGCTATGTCTGTAACCGCCATTAGCCTGCTTTGATGAGTTCCTTTCAGTCTGGCCTGTCACTGGGGGTGGGGGTTGGGGTGAAGGGATCTCTCCTAACCCACATCTATCCATGAGCTAATAGAGACTATGCTATCCTGGTTCATAGGAAAGAATATTGGTATAAAGCCAGATATGAGCAGGGAATCTTACCATAGGGACAGGAGGGAAGTGGGATCCGAGTAGACTGGATACTACTAAGACTGCGGAGCATCAAGATTGAAGGAGTACTCAAGACCCCCAGGGGAGGGCACTGGAAGTCCTTATGGACAATCCCTTACAGGTCCATCACGATCCCTACAAAGGACTGATGAAGTCCCCATTTGCCATCTGCAAGACAGAGGCTTAAGAGTGGCTAACTGGATCAAGCAAGTCATCAAACCCAGAGTCAAGGAAGGAGGAACGCCATATGAGGAAACGAAACCATAGACCAAATGTTCTGACCCGATTTCCCATTTTGTTTCAGTCACATGATCAGCTCCACCAGGCACCTAACACTGATCCTATTTCTATAACAGCCTGGTCCTGGGAAGCCAGCAGGAACTACTCAATAGTCTCCCAAGGGTTGGTGGCTGCAAAATGTGTGTGTGTGTGTGTGTGTGTGTGTGTGTACAGATATAGTGGAGCTATCCACCCAAACCCACTGTAGGGACATACTTCTATGCTTTGTCATAGCTAGATATGTCCTTGCTTTGGCCATGGCCTCTGAGCTGAAGTGATGTATACTACTTCCAAGTGGAAGCTTTTCATTTTCCAGATCTCTCAGTCTACCATGGTGTCCCTAGACCATGACAACCAGCAGCATGGTGTCCCTAGACCATGACAACCGGCAGTGTGTTCTACAGAAGATGCTCCAGGCCAAGCCCAACCCAAACTGATAAAGAGATGTCACTTGAGGAAAAGTGATTTTGTTTTCATCACTGGGAGTCTTGGGGTTCTTGTTCCCTTAGTCCCACCTGGCTCATCCTGAACTATGTGGTAACCCTGTTCAGAAGCAGAGGGATTAAGGAGCCAGAGTGTTGTGTCAGTCATAATCCTCACTAATTTGGCAGCTCCTCTAAAGAGAGAGTTTTTCCTCCATTTGAGACCCAGCAAAATGTATTTCACTTGACTCCTATCCTGTGACCGTTGGTCTTTCATTAGCTAGCTTAAGAATCTGAGAGCAAATGAAGCCCATGGATAGATTGACTGTTAATCAGAACTCCCTCCAAAGTCCTGTAATACAAACTTATAAACCTGAATAGATACTCCCGGCACCTTTATTTTTAAAGTAATGTCCTAAAGGACTACAACTACGACAAACTCAGGCAGAAGTGGGATGGCAGGACTTGGGAGGAGCTCAGAGCTTGAAAAGAAAGCTTTGAAGTTCTCTATCTCTCTCTCTGTCTCTCTCTGTGTCTCTGTCTCTCTCTCTCTCATGTGTGTGTGTTGGAAGCCATTGTCAATTTCTTTGACTGTTTAGAGCCAAACTCTACTTCCAGCTAACTCACAATTTTGACCTATAATCTTTCTGTGATTACTTAAAATATCATTGCATTTCCAATTGCAATTCCTTGCTCTCTGGATCCTAAGTCTCCTCTGAATTTATGAAGCTGGGTTAAAAGTTACAAGGCTCTACTGTGTATAGAGTATGGGCAACTCCGTGTTTTGCCTGAAGGTCCTGTCTGAGTCCGGTGAAATAAAAATTCCCGCTCAAGATTGGACAGGAGAGCAAAGGAGGCAGAGATTAATGATTACAGACTTACTCCAACATCACAGACAGAAGCTGAGGGGAACGGGGAACCTGTCCCTAGTGAGACCTGTCTCAGGTCTCAGCCCTAAATTTGTGGTCCTGTGTACTAGACAAGCAAGATGTACCAGGTACCTGGAGACACAGACTCAACAGACAGACAGACAGACAGACAGACAGAACACAGAAGCCACCCACCCCTGAGAACAGACTGTGAAGTTCGAAGCAGCGAGCCAGAGCCCATTGTCCCCCCGGGCAGAAAGTTCTTAAAATAGCACTTGAGCAGTGTGGGAAATGCAGGTATCCTGTGAGGCTGCATGTGGAGATTCTGGATACCACAGAAGCCCAGCCTTTGGAAAAATGCAGCCAGGTCTGGCCTGGATCTGCCAGCGGCTAGCTCTGTGAAGGCAGCAGGGCAAGACCTGGGCAGAAAACAGCAATTACACCGCCAAGCCAGACTCCATTCTCCATGTTCCTGCTGTTTCACTTACTTGGCTGAAGATGACAAGTGGCCCTCTTGCCATCCTATACTTCAGAGAGAACAAGTGCATTTTCCTAGATGACACAGCCAGATGGTGAAAGAGCCGGGACTTACTGCAGCGATTTCCTTGCCATGGGCTCAAGTTTACGCCTCTACAAAAAAAAAAAAAAAAAAAAAGTAGGGCCCAATGATCCCCAGACTCAATTCCAGATCTCCTATCAGGATTCCTCAGTCTGTTGCCAAGCCCTGTTTGAACATTGACCAATACCCAGGGAAGGTGACATATCCAGCCTTCAGTCACTTAACTGCACGGTTCCCACCCCACACACCCCTTTAGCCAGCGTTGTTTCAGTTGGCCGGGATAGAATAGTCTCTGGTCCATATAGCCACTGTTTCTAGTTTATTAATAGTAATGGAGACTATAGGCAAATCCTCTAACAGATTTGTCCAAATGACTGAGGGAATAATGAGATAAAAAAGGCCCATCCCACCACCAGGTGACCATGGCTGGGGGTTGGGGGAGGTCAAGTCCCTGGTCCAAAGTCTCAGCGCATTCAGAATTTTAAGTCAACAGGCCAACTATGCAACACTCTCCCATCAACTGGACTTCTCTAGGACTTCAGTGTTCCCCAGTCCTAGGCATAGAATCTCCAGTCTCCATCTTCAGGATGCAATAGAATTCGATGGGAGTGTGCTAAAAGTGCTGAGTCCCGAGCCAACCTATAAAAATGGTTTCACAGTTTCTGGTGAAGTGTGATATTCTTAGCCTCCACTCCTCACTGACCCAGCCTTCATAGTTTGTGAAGCATTCTTTTCTTTTGAGACACGACTTCTGGCCCATGTATTAAGCCCATCCTTCACACTTTCCTATAGAAAGAGATGGACCGTGGCAGCTATTTTGGCTAAGCGCAAGTCAGTTTTGTCAAGCAAGATGACAGATACAATTAAGGCCTTATTGGGGGTACAGATAGGATTGTTGTTTGTTAATTCAGACTTTTAAAACTTTTAAACTGGTATCCAACGTTCATGACCTTTCCAAATCTACCCCAAAAGTTCTGTTTTAAAGACACCTTAGGAAGGTCATAGTATTTATAGTCTCCAGTCAGGCCACTTGTGACATTAAAAGTAGCAGGTGTTAATGATTTGACTGATACACAAAGAATAAACCAAGTTAGCCCAAAGTATTTGGGAGACGGGAAGTATACCTCTCCCTTCATCTGTCTCCCACATCTTGGTCTGGTAGGGCATTGGAAAACTGAGAGGAGGGTCAGAGTGCTTCTGGGATTCACATAGCTGAAGACACACACACACACACACACACACACACACACACCGCCTATAGTAGAGAAACTCTGGGGAAGTGTGGGACCTCTGCAGAAACTGTGTATTATAAGTCTGTGACCGAAGGGAAACCACGTAACCTCTCAAAGTCTTGTTCTCTGTAAAATAGGGCCAGTGATATTCACCTCACAGTGTTAGGAGGATGGAATGAGTTAGCCAGTGTAAAATCAGCCAACCAAGACTTCTCAAGAATCGGTAATCACCATTCTTCCCTTCTCTGATGAACAGAAAGCCATAAACCAGAAGAGGGCATCACCATTGGCTGTCATGGCTGCTGTGGGTGTATGCAGACATTGCCCAGGTCTCGCCACATCAACAACGGCTTCATTAGGCTCACTGATTTGGGGCCAAGATTTTGAAAAGGATGCAGTGGGGTTGACTTGCTCTGCTCAGTGACATTCGAGGTGGCAGCAGAAAGAATTGACGACCTGGGGGCGGGGCTTAGCTTCAGGAACATCTTTGATTCACATTTCTGGGTGGGGTTGCCTGCCCTTCATCCCAGCCAGGAGCCTTGAATCCCCACATGGTGGCTCAGCCTCAGAAGGCAAGGGTCCCAAGAGTTCCAGGAGGAAGCTTTGTGGCGTTTCATGACCCAGCTTTTGAAGTCACTTAACTTCCATTGTGGCCACAAGGCAGCCTGAGGAGGAGAATGTTGGTCTCGGCTCTTGAGAACACACCAAAGGTCCATGGTGCTGTTGACTCCTGAGCCTCATAAAGAGCCTTGAATAGGAGGAAGGATGGCGCTGCCCTCCGTCACGTTTTGTGCTACAGCACCTGATTGGGGTGTTTCTTCCACCCATGCCCACCAAACAGTAAAAATAAAAGAACCCTGCACACCCACCCTTTCAGGCCCACCTTGTAGGTCACAGTCTCTGGAACATCTAGCCTGGTGGTCCTGAAGGTCACCCCTCCTTCAGAATCCATGGGGTTTTTTCACATAAACCACTTTCCACGTCTGTCAAATGCTGCCGTAGTCTGAGAATCCCCTCTCTCCCTGACCACAGTCTTTCCTCTGCTCCTGAGCTCCATCCTGAAGTGTGCCTGAGACAAAAGCAAGATGAAAGGATTTCCCAGTGCTGGAAATACCCTGACTCTTGCCCAAGCAGAAAGGGTTGGCATTAAAAGATGGTAAAGAACCTGACCGATGATAGGAAATGGAGATGAGGCAGGGGTGACTGCCACTAGCCAACAGGTCTCCCTCATCTGCCCCTCAACACCCTTTTACTACCATATTTAACAATATGGCTGGATACACACACATACATACACATAAATACACACCAATACACACACACACACACACACACACACACACACACACACACACACAAGCATGCACAGCCATCTGATAGCACTGTGAGACTCCATGATGGATGCCTGAGTTCAGATACTCTTAAATAGTTGTTTACATTCGAATAGGCACATCCTTCCTTGAGGAAAAAAAAATCCCTGCACTCTGGCTTCTTCTCTGAGAGCACATTCTATACTCTACGCTGTGTCTCCTTGGAATTCTTTCATTGGAGACCACAGAGAATATGGAGACCAGAAGAGGCCAGAGCAAGATGCCAGCAACACCCAGGATACCAGTGTCTGAATATAACAGGATTAAAGTAGTTTCCCTATATATTTCCTGGGACACCTCCAGCCTAGGTTTTAACTTTTCTTGAACTATTTCTAGAATTCCCTGTTGTCTATGCTACAACTAATTTTTAAAAAAGATTTATTTATTTTATGTGTATGAGTGTTTTGCCTGCACTAAGCAGGCACATGCCCGGTGCCCTCGGAAGTCAGATCTCCTGAACTAGAGTTACAGATGGTTGTGAGCCACCATGTGGGTGCTAGAAACCGAACCTGGGTCTGCTGCAAGAGCAATAGAAACTTTTAACCACAGAGCCATCTCTCCAGGGCCCATGTCGTTTGTCTTGAGACGAGCTCTCTCTGTGTAATGGATGTCAGCCACTGGCTGTCGGTCCTCCTGCTTCAGCTTCCCAATTACAGACAAGCACCACAGGCTCAGCTCCGTTGCTTCCTTTTAAGTCAGATGGCCGATGCCTGGCATGTTGTAGGCCTTCCAACTGTTGCTACTACTCCTTAGTCAAATGAGGGTCTCTTCATTCAGGGAAAGCAAAAGCTGCTATTCTGTGTTCTCCCTGGGAAACATTATCAACTTCATTGTCTTTAAGCCTTTTCCCCCAAGGGAGGCCAGACTCCTCGGGTGTCCTGGGTTCTCACAAGCCTCAGAGATCTGCGGGTCGGGGTAGCGTGTTTCCCAAGCCTGGATGGTGAGCCTGCCATAGCGTGGGTTGGCAGCCAATAGCTGTCCAGACGATGCTATGCTCAGTCCTGGATGTAGCCTTCATCCTAGCCCTGTTCCTCTTAGTCTCTCCCATCCCCAAGGCTGCAGCGGCTAAGATCAGTGCTGGGGAATGTGAGACTTGTTTATGCCTTCAAAATAGTCAACACATGTCTATCTCAACCTGCCAATCCACTTACAAACTTTTAAGCACCTTTGTGTGTGTGTTCATGTGTGTGTGCATGTGTGTGGAATTGTGCACACTGCTGAGTATGTATGGCAGTCAGAGTTCAACTTACAGGAGTCAGTTTGTTCCTCCTAACCATGTGTGGCGGGGGAGGGGGGGAGAGGGAGAGGGAGAAAGCTAATAGTCTTCTAAAACATCAAACTTTAATCTCAAATTGCAAATAAAAAAAAAAAGTTAAAGGCAGTCACCTTCATGAGAACTCTCATCACAAAGCAGCCCCCACTGTTGGGCAGAAACTGTTTAGCCACACAATGCAACCACATATCAAACTTATTTTCTTTCATTTGCCAACAATGGTGGCATTTCGTCTTTGGGCTCATTCATGATGGACACTATTTCAATGTAATCAAATAAATCAAATTTAAATAGCAGGGCCTTTTGGAAAACAGAGACTCATCTCTCAATGCAATGAACAAATATTTGCATTACCTATTTATATTAAAATATGCAGCTATTTCCCAAGCATTCTGCCAACTTATAAATTTTTATAACTTCTTTGAATTGTTAACATTTTTTTAACACACTGCAGGATTTCAGCTTTGTGAAGGGCTCAATAACAATCTTTCTGGTCAGGAAAAAGGAAAGGACATTAGAATAAAGAATGCAGAATAAATAAAAACATAACAGTACAACCCGTACATCCACTCACACAAAGACAACGTTCATGGGCTGCGAGATGGGTTTGTCACAACACAATGTCCTTCATGTTGGATTCAGAACTGAAAGGAATTTCTCTAAGTTATTGAAGACTTTATGGCTAGGTTTCAGAAAGGGGAGGGGGAATCCACATCTATCCCAGTGTGACTTCTGTGCAATGCAAGTCCGGCACATTTTAAGGCCTGCTGGATAATGCTGCTATTCTTTCGAGAACTGTTAACAGCTGTAGCAACTGTTATGACCAGCTTCAAAACATGTCTGTAGTCGGTGCTCTCCAGACACTTAGCAATCCCAAAGCTATTCCTGGATCTGCTCGCACCACAGCGTGAACACAAAGTTTTGATTTATGCTGGAAACGAAACAACAAACTCCTGATCCTTCCTCTAAGTGGTCATTCAGATGACACGGACGGCATGTGCCTAGGGGAGGGGGTATACAGAATTCACAGAAACAAAAAGGAAGCAGGGAAATAAATGGAGGGCCACCCACAGTTACCTTAAGGAGAACCCACAGTTGCTAGCACAAAGCTCTGTGTTGGAATGACATCTTGGGGCCCACAAAAGGCTCTTATGCTCGGAGAGGGGCAGACTTTGGGAAGGGAGGTAGTCCAACCCCGGAGAGGTGCCTGTGGTGACATTAATCCAGCAAGATGCTACACAGGCAATAAGGCTACAGGTGGGGCATATGGTGGTGGTGGGCAATGCTCCAAGCTCCATCCCATTCCCACCTCCCCAACACAAGACAGGTACACCAAAAGTTCCAACTTCACTAAATCATGACAAACTAACCTAGAACTGACTGACATCCGTGAGAGGGAGTCTCAAGCCAACCATCACGGGTCCCATGCATCTAAGCAGTGTGGAGATGGAAATACCAGTGGGGCAAACAAGATCTGGATAAGCTCCCACCCCAAGAGTTAGTAATTCACGTGAACAGATCGCCCGTAGGACACTCAGGTCTCCTGTTCTCAAGTTAAAAAACCAAGAAGGTGGTGAATGTGTGTCTCTAGAAGATGAACCATACACTTGCCTCTCTGTGTGCTGCTGTGGAGAAAGGAAAGATGCCTCGGAAAGACTCATTTTGTCCCAGCCATTGAGAATCATCTTTCTGCACAGTATATAAGCATAGATGCAGGAAGAGGAAGGGCTCCAGCCTCTGACCTGAAGCTTTTGCATCTAGCTAGAATAGAAAATGCAAGAAGTTAGAAAATCAAGTGGAAGGTCCTCTGATGAACTGGCTCAGCAGGGAAGGGTGCTTGCCACCAAGCCTGATGACTTGAGTTGGAGCCTCAGGTCCCCCTGTGACAGAAGGGAACTGACTCCCAACCCCCTGACCTCCACAGATATGGCATGACATATACTCATGCATACACACACACACACACACACACACACACACACAGACACACACACAATAGCAACAATAAAGTAATAATAAATACTTAGATTAAACAATAAAGAAAATCAGGTGGATTCTAAAGGCCTAAGAGTGAGTAAGGATGGGGTCATCCGACTTGGTCCTGAGGCCCAGAAGCTATGGTCTAGCCACTCAGTCTCCATAGCTAAAGCATTACTGAGGAGGGAGGTGAAGAAAAGCTGTGGTACCCGTACAAGCTACTGTTCAGCGGGTCGCTGCCATTGTACCATCAATGCACTGAGATGCAAGAAATGGGAGAGCCAGCTTCAGTCACTTAAACAATGAGGCCATTCAGTGACCTCACACAGCCAGAATTCTGGACGTAGGTAGTGCTGGCCTTGGTCTCATGACTCAGAATCTTTATTCCTCCCAGTCTCCAGTATGAATACTTCCCCAGGCTTGGTACCTTAGGCTATCAAGAGAGGTATACTATAGCACCTGATATCATCTTGCAGTAGGAAGGGGGAAGTCCCGGAGAGACTTCTATCTTCTAACACTTTATCAGTTTGTCGTGAAGATAAGAATTTCCAGAAAACCCACATTCAGAGGACTTCTACCAATTGGCCAGAATGCCATGAGGGCACCACTATCAACAAGAAAGGTGTCGATCGGGCTCGGCTGATAGGCTGAAAGGAGATGATTACCTCAGCACTGAGCTGCCCCAAGCTTATCAGCAAGGGAGAGCAAAGGGTGGACAGACTGACGGACAGGCGGACGTGTAAGCTCAGAGGCAGTACTTCGTACTCAGTTGCCGTGTTCTCTGTCGATTGAAAGCTTAGGGTGTTTTGGTGTCTGTGGTCCCTGCTGCCACCCGCTGCTACAGGAAAGGAAACCTGTTCTGCAGTGATGCTGATGGCTGCGGACTCGTGACTGAGAATGAGGGACATTGAAGGCTTCTGTGATAACCTCCTCGCCTCACCCTAGCCCCGCCCCCCCCCAAAAAAAAGAAAAAGAAAAAAAAAAAGAAACGGTACAGACAGAAAGCTATTGAGCAGTCCTTACAAACTGGAATAACGATGCTAAGAGAATAGCTCTTCAGAGCTGATGGTTCTGGGCGGGGCGTGTTTACAGACCACGTGACCCAGTTTCTTTAAAGTGCTGGCTATTGGAGTTTGATCATGCGCCAGTGAGTATACAGGCAACACAAACTGGACTCCATGGGGGTTTTCTGTGGGGTGCCCAAATAATTGATAAAAACACTGTCTTGTGAGGAGAAGTTTTCTTTTCAAGCAGGGCATGGTCGTGCACAATTTTAATCTTAGCACTCAGGAGGCAGAGGCAGGCAGATCCCTGAGTTCCAGGCCAAGCTAGTCTGCAGTTTCAGGACAGACAGGCTAAACAGAAAAAAACCCATCTCAACGGGATTTTTTTTCTTTTAGTATTACAAATAACCCATAACTTCTGTACTGCAGGTAGGGTACAAAACAAAGAATCTTTTCTTCTGCAGTGTCTCAAAAGGCATGGGCTAGGCAGATGGCTCAGTCAGTAGGCACCTACCTCATGGTCATGAGGACCTGAGTTCAATAGCCCATGTCAAAACAGCCCAAATTCCTAGAGTGTACATGAAACCCAGAGTCAGGAAGGCAGAGATTGGCAGATCCCTGGAGTTCAATGATTAACTGTACCTGGCCTTCTTGGGCAGGTTTCAGGCCAACGAGAGATTTTTGTCTTAGAAACAAGGCAGATGGTGTCAGAGTAGTGACAACATATGTTGTCCTCTGGCCTCCACGCACGAACATGAACATGCATGAGCATGAACACATACCTCAAGCAGAAAACATTTGTAGCACTTATTAGTGATCAGAATAGGATGCCCGTGCACGGCCATTCACTGCAATTGTTGCTTAGCTGAACGTTGGCCTTGTTTACGATGTCCTCTGAGTTCAGCGAGATGCCCCTTTAAACCTCTAGGAGTTAAGCCTTAACATAACACTACATCACAGCAACTCTATTGCCCAAATCAGCCACTGGTTTAAGGAGCGTTTCCTACCATCGTCTGGCTAGCCATGCTTCAGGGAGTCTTCTGAGAACTTTCTAGGAAAGAAACCATTCCTCCTTGACTACGAAGAGAACTCTTTCTTCATCTCAAGGATGACGAGTGGGAACATCATGATGCCTGAAACATCAGCCGTGGTGAGAGGATGGCTCAGGAAAAGGTCACAGAACTAAAAAAAGTTAGCTCTACCGGCCCTGAAATGCATTACTTCCCAGCTTCTTATGATGTGGGATGACATAATAAACTCCTCCTTGTGTATGGATTCAGACCTGGCTTTCTGGGACTCCGAAGTCCCAGGCTCTCCGTTTCAGTTAAGACATAGGCTTCTCCAGCAGCAGCTCTCTTATTGAGGTTCAGTCTGTGGGACACAGGGCAGTTCTTTGATGTGTTCAAGCCACTGGGTCATATCCCACAAAGCCACGGCAGCCTTGGTAAGACCAAATATTCTAAAGCCCACAGGGTCAAGAGATTCAACGTTAGCCACGCTGACAGCAAGCTCTGGGGTCTTCACTTGCTCCGTGAAAGATTATCCACTTGGCCTTCAGCCACCAGGAACCTATCTGCCCCGAGGTGCCTAATCAGACAGGAAACATAGGAGGCCTAAGAAAACAACTAAATTGATAGGAATAAAAATGCTGATCTGTTTTTAAAATGCTATAATTTGGGGCCCTAAGCCTTCTACGTGACTACGTATATGTTTGTTGTACAAAGATTGCTTGAACACACAAAAATATAACCAAATGTACATATATTAAAAAATTGTGTGTGTGTGTGTGTCTGTATGGGGAATATTTGGTTCTCCTAAGTTGTTTATCTAGATGTTTTTTCACATAAAATACTTAAATGTGGTTAAAATGTCATCTGACAGACATTTTCATTTTTTTCATTCCAGAAAAATAATCACTAGGTACAGCAGTGTGTGCTTGCTGTTTCCAGAAACCATCTAGAATTGAGCATCAAGCTTAGGACTCCGAATTACAGAACACCCATCACTGCACAGATCTACATCCGAATATACAGAACACCCATCACTGCACAGATTTCATCTAAAAAGATAATCTGAAGAGATGTGCTGCCTTGCCTACAGTCATAAAACAGAATACCACGGGGAAATAAAAATAAGAGTTTGCATTATATCCTGACATTTCTTAGAGGGCTTAAGTAAAGCCACACAGACCAAGAAGAACCTGGGTGAAGAAAGGATCAGAAGACCCTAGAGGACACGGCAAACCCACCCAGGGGAATGGCATAGCTGTGCGTTGTCACTCCGTCTGAGCATTTCTCAAAGTGTGGGAAGAGCCATCCAGAGGAGGGGAAAAGCCACATCAGTGAGAAGCAAGGAGGGTACAGAGTGATGACTGACACCCAGGTCCTAAGAAAGCAGTTGTTCTCAACCTTCCCAGAGCTGTGACCCCTGAATACAGTTCCTCATGTTGTGCTGACCCCCCAGCCACAGAATTATTTTCGTTGCTACTTCATTAACTGACATTTTGCTACTCTCGAAAATCATAATGCAAATATCTGTGTTGTCTTCGGCAACCCGTGACAGGGTCATTCGACTCGCTAAGGGGTGGAGACCCACAGGTTGAGAACTGTTGTGCTAAAGCGGGTGGCTGGCTCCTCTCTGCTGAGTACTGCAAGCTCCCACTGAAACCTGTGATTGGTGACTTGGGGTAGAGGTGGCCAGGGTCTGCTTATCAAAGCTACCTGTTGCAATACTAGAAGGAAAACTGAAACACAGACCTAGAATCTAACCATTCTCGCAATAAAGAACCCATGCACGTGTGCGTGCGTACACAGAAGTCGAAGGAAGAACCTGACTTATAATGTTTAAAACATAATAAGTGTCCTCTGACCACAAGGTTCATATAAGCCGCAGGGCAGTAAGCATAGCGCTGAAGCCGAAAGCTCAGTCTGCGCCCACAGCTCAGGAGATGATATCCCTGCTCCCCTACACTTGGGGATACGGACTTCAGCGCCTCCACCTAGAGGATGACTGTGTCCTCTTAGTCTACCTTCTGTTGTTATAACTAGATACTGCTGACTGGGAAATGTATTTCTCTCATCCCCAGAGACCGAGAAACCTAATATAAAAGCACTGGCGCTTTGTCAGGGCCCGATTGCTACACTGTCCCAAGATGAAAGGTGGTATGGAAGAGAGAGAGAGAGAGAGAAAACGAGGGGGAGAGAGATCATTTATGCTTTTATCATGAACTCCCTCAACAACCCATCATTAAACCCCCTAAGGGCTGTGACCTCAGGATCTCATGCCCTCTTAATGGTCCTATGACTTAATATGGCTGCACGGAAGGTTGCCCTCAACACTGGAACATTCCTGACATACAGTGATTGTGTTTTGTACCCAGCAGTGGGTTTTTTTTTGGAGGACACCCCCCCCAAACTATGTCATCCCAGGGGAGTAACCAGAACCAGGAGAGCAGAGTGTGTGAAGGGTGAAGTCTCAAAGGGGGGAACCTTAGAAGCTACAGGGTGGCCGGCTAAACTCCCGGGGTCCTTCTGGGACAGGTGAGAGACAGGTGTGATGTTCTCTTGCTATGGTTCTTGAAACCAGGTATGAGATAACTTGAGCGTCATTCTTTTTGCTCAGTTGGCTTTGCTTCTCCGGGTCTTTCTTACATCCATCTAAATGTGAGGATGTGTTCCTACATCTGGGCGCTGGAATTCTCATGGGATTATTGAGTCTGCAGGTTGCTTTTGGTAGTAGCCATTTTCATAGTATCAATTCCCCCCCCCCCCCCCCCGTGCGTGGGTGGGTGGGTGGGGTCTTCCTTTCTCCAGCGTTTTAGAGTTTTCCTTATCAAGTGCTTTCACTTTCTTGGTTAGGTATAATTGGGGGCGGGAGTCGGTTTCCTCATCAAAATTGTGGATGGGATTGTTTCCATGATCTCTCTTTGCATTGTTGTTGTTGTTGGTGGTGGTGGTGGTGGTGGTGGTGGTGGTGGTGTGTAAGAAAGCCACCAACCTTTGAAGGTTCATTTTGTGTCTTGCCACTTTGCTGAAAGTAAAAGGGTTTTTTTTTGTTTTTGTTTTTGTTTTAATTGTCACTAGGGGCTCTTCTGTATGGAATCATGTCCAGTACAATAGAAGGATACTTCCTTTCCTATCTGTATCCCTTTTATCTCCCTGTCTTAGTGCTCTAGCTAAGACATGAAGAGCAGCATCAAACAAGACTTGGGGAAGTGTCCCTTGCTGTGTTCCTGACTTTAGTGGAGACACTTTCAGTTTTCCCCATGCAGTATAATATCTGCTCTAGGGTCATCCTGGATGGGCTCTGTTATGTTGGTGAGCTCTGTCTACTCCTAGTTTCTTGGGGGTTCTTATAATAATAATAATTATTATTATAAAGGGATGTTGCATCTTTTGCATCAATCGAGACCATAAGGACTTCTATCCTTAAGTCCTTGATGTGAAAGATTATGTTCATTGATTTGTATATGTAGAACCATTCTCCCATCTCTGTAATGAAGCAAATTTGAACATGGTGGATGATCTTTTTTATGTGCTTTAGTAGTAGTAGCAGTAGCAGTAGCAGCAGCAGCAGCAGCAGTAATTTGTGTATATGGTGTTTTGCCTGAATATCTATGGATGTGTGTCTGTGAGTCACATCTGTGCAGTGGCCTTGGAGACTAGAACATTGAGTCCCCTGGGGCAGGAGTTACAAGCTGTGTGAGCCGCCATGTGGGTGCTGGGGATGGAACTCAGGTCCTCTGAAAGAGCAGCCAGTGCTCATAACCACTGAACCATTTCTCCAGTCCCATGATCGATTTTTATCTCCCAGCTTAAAAGCATCTGTGTGGGTCACTTAAGACAGAAATGGCCCCGTCTTCTCTAGAAGACTATAACCGATGAAACATGGTGCCACGAGTGGGAAGGAGTGTCTGTCCTCTGTTGGCATCCTGCCTTGTCTGTAATTGTTCTTCCTCTTTCTAGGGCAGTGAGATTGCTGAATGCTTGGTCAGAGCGGCTGGCATTGTCTTCTCCTGTGTTCTCCGTGTCATTACCTCTTTGTGGCTCCTCAGACTCTAATCTCCTTAATGAGCTACTGACTCTGAAATTGGCCCTTTGCCTAGATCGGGGTTTCCCCAGCCTGGAGATATGAAAAAGGCACCCCATACCCTTCTGCGGAGGGGAAATCCCGGGGCCCCCAGAGAACTGAGCTATTATTTTAATGCATTAAATAGAAGAGAGGCTTGACTAATAAGTGTGGGAAAGCAGGCAATTTTCTATTGTGAAACAGTGTCTGGATAAACTATTTTAACAACACAGGTCCTTTCTCCCTACCAGCTTGCGGGGGCACACCTGTTTGGTTGGCTTGCTCTTTTATCAGCTGTCCAATATTCTGGAAGCAACATAAGAAATGCTGACCGGGGGCCCCAGAGTAACAATTAGCTCATACACTGGTGTCTGAGCCATGCTCTTGTTTGAAGGCAAAGGAGCAAGAACTTTTTTCTTGGGGTTTTCCCCCCATGTTTTGTTGTTGTTGTTGTTTTGCCACAGAACTTTTAAAGTCAAGTCTTGAGTACATTTCATCCACTCAGTGTCTCAATGGAAAACGCTAATGAGCTTGACAGTAAAGTGGTCCGTTTTCTGTACTTTACAAACTAGTGAGATCCCTTAAGTCATCCAGATCCTTTTGAGAATTTTCACATGAATTTCCTTGTTAGGGGGTAGTGTAGAGTTCAGGAAAAGGGTGGTGGTGGTCAGAGGAAGAGAAAGTGGGTCACTGGGGGGGGTGCCTTTGTAGTTATAGCCCTCTCTCTTCTCTTTCTGCTCTTTATCCACTATTAAGTGAACAGCCTCCTATCCCAGGTTCTCACTGCCATGATGCTCTGTCCAAACCCATGGGACAAGCAATCATGGACTGAGCCCTTTGTACCCGTTAACCAAAAGGAGGCTTCCCTCTGTGGTTTCCATCCCACCTGGTATTTTGGAATGATGAAAGTAACTAATGCCCGCTATTCAGTAAAAGCTGAGGGGAGAGTTTGCAAATGATCTACCCTAGGACTTGTTCCTGGAAACATGGGCCCCTGGAGTTTGTACAACACTGAGATGCGTTAAGGGGAAGAGAAATGATTACACACATTAAAGAGAAGGAAGGTCTGGTAGCCATTCCCTCAAGGGAGGGCAAGGAAGGACTGCTAGACCAAAGTGCAGCATTCAAGGGAGCACTGGGGAGATCAGGGAGGAGCAAACGCCTCTGGTCCGAGAACAGTGGCACAGAAATCTAAGCGAGGAAGAGGAGAAGCTGTGCCAAATGTTGAGCAACATACAGTGAGTGTCTCTGTGTCTGCAAGAGCGATGGAGAAGAATACTAGAGGCAAGATGAGAGGTGGGAGTAGGGGACCAGGTTGTGGCACAAACCCATGTATGTGCTAGACAATGAAGGGGAGTCTGGAGGGAAATGTTTCTGATGAACTGCTTTTTATTGACCCGAATGCCACTGGAGGGCTGCATCCTTCCAAACCACCTTCAGCTCTAAGAACCCTAGCTTCTGAGGTCTTGGGTGACTAAGATGCTCGCTTCCATGATGGTTCCGCCTCAGGCCTTCACCTACTTCCCCTCTGAAGGTACAAAATGAATAATCAGATCGATCCCTTTCGTTTCAAAGGCTCGGTAAACTGATGTCATCACAGTTGCACTCAATCCTCCCATCTGCTGCTGGCTAGTCTGGAAACAGCCTTCCCAGGTATGAGAAGGAGCTAGGGGGATGTTTTCAAAGGCCAGCAGAAACTGTCAGGTGGGCATGCCTGTAATCCCAGCAGCGGGGAGGCAGGTTGCTGGGGCTAGCTGGCCAGTAGCCTAGCCTACTTGGCAAGTTGCAGGGCAATGATAGACCCTGTATCAACAAATAAAGATGAGGATTGCACCTGAGGGATGCTATCTTTCACTCCGATACAAATGCACACCCTTCCACCCATAACCCATGAACATAACCATCGCTGGGATTATTCCACAGTTCTTTTTACCTCTTCATACTCAAGGCTCAGAAATTGAAGAGCCTCTCTTCCCCTATCATCCATTCCGTACGTATGTGATGCTGGGTAGCAACCCAGGGCTGTACTGATGTTAGGAAAGGTATCTACCGGTGAGCTACCTCCTCGCTTCCTCTCCCTCTTCATGACTATTACTAGAGAGGAGAGGAATTCAGACCTGTTCAGCATCTGAGCATCTGAGCAATGCACACCTGAGACATCTCAGCCTTGGTTTCTCTTTATTCCTCTGTGACTGTCTTCACTTCTCTAGAACATTCCCCCAATAATTCCACCATCTCTTCCAGGAGCGGAGTCCAGGACGCACTTTGAGAAAGGCAAAGCCATAGAGCCCAGGCTCATTATCTTGTGTCCATTTACCCGTGGCACCATATTGTATTGTGTTTAATAAAAACAAATCACACCAATTGCATGCTATTGTTGTCCTCGGGGAAGGTGTAAATCAGCAAGTGAAGCCAGCGCCCCAGGTCCTCTCCTCCCCCAGCCCTGCCCCACGTGGTGAGGAAACAGCTCAGGTCCCGCCATCTTGGTTAGCTCCCCTCACTCTGTCTGAGCTCTAGGATCTCTGTCTCTTCACTCAGGGGCCTGGTGTGGTGCTTTGAACAGGAATGGCCCCCACAGACTTCTGTGTTTGAATGCTTGGCCATAGGGAGTGACACTATTAGGATGTGTGACCTTGTTGGAGAAAGTATGTCAAGGTGGAGGTGGGCTTTGAGGTCTAAGAAGCTCAAGTCTGGCCAATGGGACACAGTCTCCTCCTTCTGCCTGTGGATCAAGATGGAGAACTCTCAGCTCCTCTCCAGCACCATGCCTGCCTGGACGCTGCCATGCTTTGCGCTGTGATGATAATGGACTGAACCTCTGAACCTGTGAGCCCGTCCTGACTAAACGCCCCCCTTTAAAGTCCTAAGGAAGACACCTGCTGGCCATACTCCAGAGCCTGGAGTCAGAGTAGTGAAGGAGAGACAGATTTTCTTTTACCGCGATATTCAGCTGGATGTCCCAAAACACGTTCACATTCAACTCGGTGGAGAATACAGATTCCCACCCCATCTGCTCCCACGCTTCATCATCATACCTCAGAACCCCCGGGTTACATCAGGAGGCACACTCTGTGTACACTTTACCTGTTGGGGCAAATTCACAGTGCAGGTTTCTCTACTGCGACACCATTAAAGAGTATTTCCAGTACCTAGGGGCACCCTGCTCTGGCTATTCATCCATTGCTCTAGCGCACCATAGCCAGCCACCAACTTTTAACTCTTGGCAGAGTCTTATTTCTCCCCAAATCTCGCATTTGGACTCACAGACCATGTGGTCTTGTCAGCACGGCTTCTTTCACTTAGATCCGTGCTGCAGCTTTCCTCCATATGTTACTGCCTTTATGGCTCTTCGCTTTCCATGGCCGCGGTCCTCCTGTCTGAGTCAATCACAGTTTGTTTATTCATTCACCTGCTAAAGAACATCAAGTTTGCTTATTTGTTACTAAAAACAAAACAAAACAAAACAAACAAACAAAACCAAGGATAAGAGTAGTAGAGAAAAGCGAACTAATGCTTCATGAGTTGAGAGCAGCAGGACTCACTCTTTGGCAGCAGCCTTAACGTTCACCTGTCTCATTGCCCTCTCAGCCAATGAGCTTCTAGCTCACCGAGCAGCTCTTGGCCCTGTGGCATGCTTCTCCTGGGTCTTCTGCCTGAAAGACAATGCCAGTCAGAAGCTAGGTAGGCACTAACGGCACCTGAGCTTTAAACTAAGATGTCAGCTCTGCTATAAACGATGCTCCTAGGGACACCAGCATGCTAAGAGACGGATCAGGGCTTGTAATGTGGAAATACTGCTGCAGAGGCCACTGTGAATGATCAGCTACAAAACTTGGGTGCGGAAGCCCCCAGATCATCAAGGAAGGTTCTGACTGATTTATCTCAATTATTAAGACTTACTAAAGGGTATCTACACATCCAAATTTGGCATACTTCATTTTATATAAATGGATAAGTATGCATATACATGAGTAGTATATGTATACAAATAAGTATATACATACATGTATTATATGCACACTACACATATAAGTATTATATGCATATATCGTGTTATGTTTAATTAAATCCATACAAATGTATACACTTTTCTTTTACTACTTTTACTTTTTACAGTCCAGACGTTGCCCACCTCCCAGTCTGCCCTCTCAACTTTCCTCATCCCATTCCTCCTCCCCTCCCCCACCCTCACCTCCCCCACCTCTACACCCCATCTCCAAGAGCATGTCCCTCCCTCCCCTACCAGGGCTCCCCACTCCCTGGGCCCTCAAGTCTCTTGAGAGTTAGATGAGTCTTCTCCTACTGAGGCCAGACCAGGCAGTCCTCTGCTATATATGTGTCTGGGGCCTCGGACCAGCTCATGTATGCTACTGGTTGGTGGCTCAGTGTCTGAGAGATCTCAGGGGGTTGGGTTAATTGAGACTTCTGGTCCTTCTCAGCTTCTTCCAGCCTTTCCCTAATTTAACCACAGGGGTCCCCAACTTCAGTCCACTGGATGGGTGTAAGTATCTGCCTCTGTCTCAGTCAGCTGTTTGTTGGCCTCTCAGAGGACAGCCATGCTAGGCTCCTGTCTGTAAGCACACTATGCCATCAGTAATAGTCTCAGGCCTTGGAGCCTCCAAATGTGTTCACTTTTAAAGGAAACAATTACCAAAGTCTTATTCCATGGATACCACTAGTTCTTAGCTGGGGGTATTAGCATAGGGACGTTGGTAACAGATGGATAGATACATGATTCTGTAGCCTGGGTAGGTGGAGAAATAGAGCAAAGGGATGAGAGTATTGTTAGATATCCTACAACACACAGAACAACACCAACAAGAAAGGATTTCCTGACCCCAATCACCAAGTGTCATAATGGAGAAAGCCTACTGTGTGTTAGCTGCTATAGAGTAAGGCCTACTATGTGCTAGCCACTGGAGAGTTGCTATCTGAATGAGAAGTCATCAATGTCAGTGAAACTCCTGGGCCAACCTCAGAGCAAAGGAGCTGAGGCAGGGGGATTTTGCATTTCTGGGATACCCTCAAGCTTGATTCTGAGATATTTAAATTGCTTTTTAAAGCAACCCATTGAATAAAAGAGGTTTTATATAGTTCTTCTATGTTTTTCTATTTTGGAAATGGAAGCCATGATTAAAATTGGCATTTTTGAAACTCTAATTGCTAGTTACTGCTTTGCTGCAGGAAAGAAATATTTCCCAGATCAGCCAGATGGGAAGTCTCAAGATAAGAAATTATAAGCCAGCATTCATATTCCAACCAGAAGAAAGATTCTGTTTATCCATTTTTTAATTCTGCTTAAGTAGTAATACATTTCTTTAATTGATTCCTAAACGGCTATTAATTGACTGACTAATTTTCTAACACTAGGCTTAATCTCCCAAATCCTATTAGATGGTGAATAAGTGAGGCTGAGTTTTATGAAATGAAAGGTCTAATACACACTAAGGTCGTCATAGGCTGATGGGAACAGACTGGGTTTGGCCACCACAAATGGTCCTCCAGTGGTCATAGAAAACTTAAAGGACTCATTTCTGACTGAAATATAGTGTTTTGGTTCCCGTGTCAAGGATCAGAGCATACAAAAGCCTTCACGGCAGGTGTGAGGGACTGAGCTTCCTTTGCTGGCCATGCCTCCACCTGCACTACCCTCTACTCTTTCCTCTTCTGCCACCCCCAAAGCAAGGGCAAGAGTGGCTGAAAACACACACAGGAGAAGCCCCTGAGAGAAGGTCACAATGGTGTCTTTGGTTACCTGTGAGCCCATGGAACCTTCTCTCTCTTCCTGATGCTCTTGCCGGTTGCTCCGAATCTAAGGAGCATTCAGACAGGAAGAAGGGCTTCCGGGGACTTCATCTCACAAACAAGCAAGCATGAAGTTTTCTTTTATTCAAGTTTCCTGAAAGCTACTCGGAAACAACTACAAATGGAGGTACATCTCTTGCTACTTGCTTGAGCTTGACAAATAAAGCAATCATGGAAATCAGGGAGCGTGCACTGCTTCTAAAAGCCCTATTTGTTTGACATAATACAGCAGCGGGACGGCCGGGCAAATAAATGGCATTACTTAACATAATCACTTAATGTTGTGCAACCAACATCGGGTCTCATTGCTTTCTCACTTGCAAAGAATTCGATGATAATAAAGTTGATTGTTAGTGTGAAGATATAAATTGTTCAGTAGTTAAAGTTGTTAATGATGGCTAAAGAGCACAAAGAAGGGAAAACGGGGCTTTAGCAGCCCAAATTCATTGCTAATTGCCTGCGCATTCATTGAGGGCTGACCAGGGCTAATTATCTAATTAAACTGAAGGCTGCTGGCTTAGAGGCATCCGTGGTGCTGGGACGCTGGCTGTCAATTACCCCAGCACGTCTTCTTGAAATGTGTAGTTAACTCAAGGCATGTTTTGCTTTTCTCAACAGCAATACATGGCACTCTGATTGCATGATAATTTGTGCTTAGAAGGGGAAAAATTTTTTTTCTTTTGAAAAAGACGCTGTGGAAACTTAGAGTGACAAATGCTTTCAACAGGAGCTCATGTCCATTCTGCTCCATGATCTATATTCCAGAAAAGTCCATACAATCCACAACAACCAAAACAGTACAACAGACACGCAGAAGAAAAATCAGATCATCATTGTATGCATGTGGCTGAATGTCCCTTGCATGTTACTTAATATATATACATATATAGTTTAAAATGTCTTTTTTAGCACTCCACAGTGGTTCACAGTATGAAAACACATTACTTAATGTCATTTAACCATATTTTTAAAAAAAAATCTGGAAGGAGAGTGTGAACTAGTCAGATCTTGCTCAGCTTCTTTGCAGGCTCCTCACTTCCAAACTGCACTGTGATGTCTCACAGTTGCTCTATGATGACACATCAGGGCCACTGATGACAAGGTTGCTTTTCCATAAGAAGGCCTGGAGTGGTGGTTCCCCTGGAGACTGGAGTGAACGCCCTGACAAGCCTGTGGTGGATCCTGAGCACATAGGACCACTCCTCAGACTGGGCAGGACCACGCACTGCATGTGCATGCCTAACTAGTTAAGCCCAAAATGTGTTTTTAAAAAAATGACTACATTCAATAAAAATTGCCCAAGGGTCCACCAAACCCCTGGCAGTTCTGGACATAAAAAGACACTGGGCAGGAGCAGGCAGTGTTCCTCCTGTGGCGCCTCTTCCACACTCAGGACCTCTGTCTCATCATTCCTTAACAAATGCACGCTTACTCTTCATGTTCCTTTTCCAAATTTTCTTTCTAGGGAATGAGTCAATAAACGTGGAAGCCAGAGGCTCAGGGTGGCTTTGGCGACCAATGATTGTTCGACAGCCTAGCTTTCAGAGTTAGGTCCCTCCAAAGCTGGGAAAGGTGGCTCTCTCAAAATACTCACAGGGTTATCTCAGAAAGAAACACATGCAGTAACATAACTATTTAAGTCTTCCAAATGCACTAAATATATTTATAAGGGGAATTATCAAGAATGAGGACAGACACACAGAGGAGGAGGGAGGGGTAGTCAGAACCTGTCTAAGGAAGAACTTTGCATTTCACAAACCAGAATGCTTAGAGAATTAGATCGCATCCTGCTCTCTTATTGGGAGGGAATCAGAGCCTAAGAGCACAGCCCGTGACCTTGCATCTCTTGGGGAAGGTCGCCTCCCAGACAGCACAGCTTTATTCTAAGGAGCACTTCCCAGGTTCATCTCCTCCAGGCCCGGGCTCTGCTCGCCTGCAAGCTCGCAGAACCCAGGAGCCCTCCCTCGCCTGCCCTTTAATGGTCACCGCTCAGGCAGGGGCCAGCAACTAACACACAGAGATTTCCTGACAGAGAGGAAAGCCAGTTTCTCCTTTCACTGCCTCTTAAAGCTGAACATCAAATGTTTCGCCACTTGTGTTTAGAATCCGTTAATTAAAATAAATAGAAAGTAAAAAAAAAAAAAAAATCTCAACTTCAGCCAGGAGGAAAAGGACAGATGGGAAAGCGGAGGAGGTGGAGATGGCTGATGTCTTCTTGGCGAGGGGGGAGAAAAACAAAAAGCATGGAGTGGGGCTGAGTATTAAGAGAGGTACAATGTGTTTGAATTTAATTTACAGCTTGTGACTATTTTGGGTCTCATAATAGTCACATTGTTTAAAGTCCAAGAGGACAACCTCTCCAGTATCAAGCTGGTAAGGGTATATTGACACCAAAAATCCATTCTCAAAGGGGCTGTCTTAATCGGGGTTACTATTGCTGTGATGAAACACCATAACCAAAAGCCAGTTGGGGAGGGCAGGGTCTATTTGTCTTACACTTTCTCATTGTAGAGCACCACTGAAGGAAGGAAATAAGGGCAGGAACTCACACAGGGCAGGAACCTGGAGGCAGGAACTGATACAGAGATCATGGAGGGGTGCTGCTTACTTGCTTGATCATCATGGCTTGCTTAGCCTCCTTTCTTATAGAACCCAGGACCATTTACCCAGGGATGGCTCCATCCACAATGGGTGGGGCTTTCCCCCATCAATCACTAAATAAGAAAACGCCCTATAGGCTTCCCTACAGCTTGGTCTTACGGAGGCATTTACTCAACTGAGGCTCCCTCCTCTGATGACTCTAACTCGTGTCAAGTTGACAGGAAACTAGAGAGTGCACTGACCTTTGGTAGCTGTCAGACTGTGAAGAGCACAAGTTTCTCTTCTTTAACAACATGCAGGCAGGTATACCTCACCCCACCTCTGCCTACAGATTCGCTTAATTGTCATTCCTTTCTCCCTTGCCTTCTCAAATTAAGTTGGTGAAGACGGGGAAAGGAACCAGCTAAAGTTCTTTCCTATCCCAACCCTACATCCACAGGTCCACAGTTTAGCTTCTTAAACTGTGGGCTGTAGGCTTGGATTTTTCAAAACCTACTTTAATGTTGGTTCTTTAACGCTTCGACTTCCCTCCTAGCCCACCACCCACCAGAGGTAGGGAAAAGAGAGGCTAATAGGGAACAGGAATTGTGAACTTATTTATAAATAGTTCTTTGGGGGTGATTCCAATCTTCATTGTCAGCAGTCCAGCTCACTAGCAAAACACCAAACACCAGTAAGCAGTAGCAGCTGGATCCAGTAGAAACTGCAAGGCTCTGCAGATCACCAGGAGTCCTGAGAAGCGTCAAGAAGCAGCCAGAATACCACCAGAAGTTCTTCGGTGTGCTTCTCTAAGAAGTCACAAGCGAAGATCAGTGAAGAAAAGAAAGCAAGGCAAACCAATGCAAGAGCATCATCAGTGAAGACCAGCATCAGGGAAGCCCAACGGTGACTGACAAAGAGATGCAAGAGCCGATGCAGGAGCATCGTCCACTGCCTGTTGGGTTATACTTACACTCTTTCCAAACGTCAAGGGTCCTCTCAAGCATCCCCTCCAGCAAAACATCACACGCCCTTTCAGCAGGCAGCTTCCAGAAAAACATGACCAAATGTCTATTATCAGCAAAACATCCTCTCGCGTGTCTGCTTCAGCGAAACATCCTCTCATAAGACAGTCTCCAGAAGAACATCACACGACACAACTGAATCTCAAACAAAACGATAAAGTTCCACTTCAGCGGGTTGTCACCCAGAAAGAGTTGAATAAGTGAACGTAGGGGGTGGGCATTAAAAAACAAAACAAAACAAAAAAACACCACCACCAACAACAACAACAAAAGGACCATGTCAACAGTAAAGTTTTTGAATGCACAATGACCAAACATCACTTCAAAATCAAAGGCTTAATCAGGCCAAGGCGTTTCTAGCAGTGCTCACCTGTGCTGCACTGGATGGCTGGATGACGTCATTGCAGCCCTGGTTCTGACCACCCGTGAGCATTCCGCGTGCTGTCACACCCCACCCCACCAATGATCATCCCGCATGCCGTCACACCACGCCCCACCAACGAGCATCGCCTCAAACACCATGCTCAGAGTCCTGCCTGCCACGCGTTGTAAAAGGACTGCAGTGTTTCTTACTGTTCACGCGGCTTTTTCTGCTCCTCTAACATGATGGCTTAACTAGGGAAAATGGAGGCTTTCCATGCTTTCAACCAGTGTCCCTCAGCGTGTTTCAGATTAGTCTAGATTATATTTCTGAGGTTTAAAACTTGCTATGTGCGTTGCTGACTTGAGTTTCATTAAAAACAACAACAACAACAACAACAACAACAACAATATTTTGATGTAACTTCTGGGCTAGTTTTAAGGTGGAATGCTCGGTGATTTCTGACACGACCCTGAATGCACTTCTGCCATTTTGTGGTGCTCTCGGCGCAGGCAATTATGAAACAAGATTATGGACCAACTCTGAAAACAGTTGGATGAAGCTCTCTGTCCTTCAGTATTAACCATTCAGCCAAGAGTGTTCCTTCATGTAAAGGTAAATAAACATAGCCATCCCATTAGCATGCAGATTTGCTTTCCACTTTACTGGGTGTTAAAAATCACATGGATCCCAAAGGTTTGTTGTTGTTGTTGTGTCCCCCACCCCCACCCCATGAGCTTTTTAAGACCTGGTCTCACTGTGTAATCCAGGCTAGGCCTCATCCCTTGGTGATCCTCCTGCCTCAGCCTCTCAAGTGATGGGATTACAGGAGTGAGCCACCACACCTGGCTCAAGAATTATTTCAAAATAAATGTCTTTATAAAATCAGTAAACGTTTGGCTTATATGTCTAGTTTATGTACCTTTATACCCAGAAGGGGAGTAAACATTTCTATTGAAAGAATCACAAGTGGTAAAAGAGCTACAGAATTAGCCAGAAAATGATGTCTTATAGCTTGTGTAACAACAGTGTTCTGGTGTAATGGCCACCTAAAGTCAAACCCAACACCTAACGTCTCTGCGCTTAGAATCTGTAAGGAGACAGCTTCCACGCCAGAGGAAGGAGAGTCCAGAGAGCCAAACGAAGCAGGAAGAAAGGACTTCCTGTGCGAGATCTTAGTGGAGATGGCCTGCGTCGAGGGGCCTGTAATGATCTTAGTGGAGATGGCCTGCATTTAAGGGGCCTGTAATGATGCCATTTAAGTAAGCAAAATGGAGAGAGTATCTGCGTTTGGTTTGCCTGCCTTGTGCTCATAACGGCCTCTTTCTCTATGTTGGCTCAAGGAGACTCTAGATAGAAACAGGAGCATCATCTCCCACAGTCCCACAGGGGCGCTCTAATGAAGTCAGGTGACACCCAGACACTCACAAAGCCAGGCATCCAATTCTTCTGATTTGGCAATTATTTTTCTTATAACTTGGTATCTGTTCACAATATTGGATGAGAAAACGTGTTTTAAAATCTGGAAAGGAATACGAATACAATACGAACCTTGAATATTTAAGTACAACTAAATATAGTCTAATGATGTGTCTGAAACGGGGGAGACTTTAGCAATTTATTTACTGTCTTCCAGCAACCCAGAGTGATAAGAATGTGGCACTCTTCCACCCGAGTCCCAGTGTGACCAAGAGATGGACACAAAGGGCTGTAGAGGAAGATCTGCGTAAACGTTGAGAGGTTATCTCACGAACAAAGGGAAATCGGTCACTAGTGAACTGAAGGGGAGAAGAAGATTTAAACTCAATGAGCAGCCTACTCCCAAGGGCTAAGGCAACCCGAGCCAAGAGCTGGGAGCTAAACAGACAGGGGCAGAGGCTTTGCTGTGGCTTTCTTGTGAATGAAGCAGCTTGACAAAAAAAAAAAAAAAAAAAAAAAAAAAAAGAATGTGTTTTATTTCTGCTTCTGTTTGCTTCCCTCCTTTCCTAAATTTAATAGCTGTGGGCAGAAGGTGGGATGTCAGCTTTCACAGTCTTACCTATCACCACAGAGCTATCTGTCAGCTTGGGAAAGGGAGAATGTGGAGAGTCTACTTTGAAAGAGATTGCTAAAGCAATAGCTTGCCCGGAAGACCCTGCTTGCTGGACCTGTGAGGCCAAAGCTCTGTGCTCACACCACCTCTTGTGTCTCCCTGGGATCATTTCGTCAAATTGGGATTCTCTAGGCTTGCCCAGCAGCAATCTTGCCTGTTTATAAATAAATAAATAAATAAATAAATAAAGCCGAGCCCAATAAATAAATAAATAAATAAAGCCGAGCCCAATAAATAAATAAATAAATAAATAAATAAAGCCGAGCCCAATAAATAAATAAAATAAATAAATAAATAAGTAAATAAATGAAGCCAGCCAAGCCCCTTCCAGCCCACAGCTCTCTAAAGGTTTCCTACTATAATTATAACACAATCTAACCCCCTCCCACATTTGTAAAGCATTCATAAACTAGTCCTTGCCCACATCTCCGCTTTTATCTCCACACGAGACAACTCCCAGTATCCCCAAAGCCTTTCTCCTCCCTTTCTATCTGGTAGGAATCCGGTTCTTTCTGATCTGGCCAGTCCTATTGTGACAGGCTGTGTCCTATCACGGGTCCTACAGCTCTTGGGTGGCACGGATAGCTTTAAGCAACCTCTCTGTGGACTTGCAGGACCAGAGAGCCTTGCTGTTGTATAACATGACATTCTCAAGCACAAGGAGACTCAGCCTGAAATGAGAGGCTCTCAGGCCAACAGTGTCAGAGTGACTTTGGGAGGGTAACACTACTCTGTTTGCTTGCACACAGAACTGTCATGAAGTGGAAACTTCAGGGTTTTTTGGAATGTTGGTTGGACAGTGTTTTGTTGGGGGCCAACATATAAAGGAATGTTTCGTTAAAGTGGATAGGTGTGAAAGGCTAAGGCAGACTCGTGAAGGAACGTTTCACTAAAGCAGACATAGGAGAAAAAAATGTTCTGTTAAAGCAAACATGTGAAAGGACATGTGACGAAAGATTTATTAATGACATATATTCCTGTCTGCCTTATATTGTGTACTTGAGCTGTATTTGTCGGGATGTCATAGAAAGAAACACACCAAACACTAAAAAACTTTTGGTGGTGTATTATAGCTTGTTGTCGATTTTAAGAACTGGGGCTGATTGGATATTCATGCTGAGACAAGACCTGTGTTGAGAGCTGAGCTGAGGCTAGAAGCACAGAAGTTACATGATGCGTGGAGGTTATAAACAGGACTCTACAGAGTGACCTAGACAGAGCTTGGCTTACTGGTAGAGCTAGCTCTGCAATGCTTGTGGGTCTCGAATCTTCACTGATCTTTGCTTCCCTGAGAGAGCTACAGCTGACAACTTCTGGTGTTCCTGTTGGTCCCTCCTGCTGACTAGAGCTGAGGCCTGGCTGGCTGTCTCTACTAGGTCATGTCACCACTGTTGCTAACCGAACTCTACCAAACTAGACTACTGATATCTCCATAAAGTACTTGCGAGTAAATCAAGCTGCCGCTGTCTTCTAACCAGTAAACTGAACTACAGATTTCCAAACAGCACAGCAAAGTTGCTCCAAGCAACCTTTCTAAACTGGTCCACTTCCCCTTATCCTTTCTTTTCTACTCCCTCGGGTAGGTGGTGGGTTACAAGGAAAATTAAAGCTTTTCAAAACCATCATTGAAGATAAAATTTAAAGAACTTAAAAGTTACACTGTCATGCCTTAAAAAACACCTTTTTATCTGAGTCAGACATCACTTCAAAAAAAATTATTTAAGTGTATGGGTGCTTTGCCTGCATGTAGTTGTGCAATTCATGTGGCAGTACCTGAAAGGCAAAAAGAGACTGTCACGGTCCCTGGGACTGGCATTAAAAGATGTTTGTAAACCATCACATGAGCACTCAGAATAGAACCCAGGTCCTCTGAAAGAGCATCCAGTGATTAACTGCTGAGGCTCTTAACTGTCATGCTCTGATAGTTTTCCATAGCTACTTTTTTGAAACTTGGAATAAACCCCTGATAACTGAATGCAAAGTAAAACACCACACACAAGCACCAGACCATTCTATGGCCCTGTTCAATTGTCTCTGAATGCTTACATCAGTAAGAAATCTCCCATTCCGAGTCTCCGTACTGCAGAACACCCTGCTTTGCGGACTGTCTGCTGCTGCTGTAACATTGCCAGACTGAGGAGTTTATAAATGAAGTTATTTCTCGTGGTCTGGAGGCTGGGAAGTCGGGGAACATGGTGCCATCTGGCAATGCCCTTCATGCTATAGCGTAACATGGCGGAGGGTAGTATGCTATGTCTTAGCGAGATAAGTGTAGTGTCACATAGTGAGAAAGACAAGCATGCAAACTCAGTCGCTATCTTCTTATAACACCACCGATGACATCATGGGACTACACATCAATCTATGTACCTCCCAAAGGACTTTCCAGCTATCATGGATGTATGGATTTGGGTATTGCATGTTCATTGTATGCTCTTAGAGATGGGCACAGTTGCTAGTAAATTCCTTGGGAAACAACACCTTGTCTCTCCTTGTTCCTTGTTGAGCCTCCAAACACTAAGTTTTGTAACCACTAGATACTATTTATTGACAATATATTCCACATATCCCAAACTTGTTCCCTGCCATGCATTTTCCTGACTTTTGTTACCATTTCTTTTTTTTCTACCCTTCCTTTGGTTTTCACTCTGCATACCGCAAGACGGAGAAATGAAAAATAAAGACTATTTTTAAAGGCCATGAATACAGTCTCCTGCCCAGCTGTGCTACTAACAGTGGGACAGAAAAGCCGAGCAAAGCCCTTCTGGTGGGCAAACCCACTAGGCTCAGTTATCCTCCTTCCTTGGTGCAGCTCTGAAGGACAGCATCAAAGGGAACTGTGAAGGCCCTGTGACTTATAAAGTACCACAGGCGGACACCCACTGGGTCTCCAAAACTTCAACACACAAAAGATTCTCCTGCAGATTTTAATGTAATTTGGGACGAGCCCTTTGGACAAGCACCCCCAGTGTTTCCTATGCAGGTTGTCTGGAAACTTTTATCAGCTAGCAGATGAAAAATGAGGGCCTGAGAGGAGCCATTACTAGGTCAAAGCAAATAAAATAACCTTGAAAAGCTCTGCTCTGAAACCGGTAAAGTCCACATTCCTGCTTTAGCACTCACTGAGTGCCTAAACCTATTGGTCTCTAAAGGGTAACTTGTAGCCACTGAAAAATCTTAATAATACCTATTGTCCTGTGGTAGTTACTCTGTTCCCAAAGGCATCATTGGGCATTTGCATAAGTATCTAACCTTCCAGTTGACAGATGAAATACAGCTTCCTTCATGTAACTGCAGACAACTATTAAAGAGGGGGTGGGGGGCGTGGAAATCAAGCAGGCTGTATGCTGCTTAGGTCTGTGCTCTTTGGTGTCTGTTTCTCCTGCTAACTACTCTTTATACAAGTAAAGCCAGTAAGCAAAAAAATCTGTATGTGAAAACAAAAGAACTTTCTCTTAAATATTCCTTACTTTACAAATAAACTGCATGGGATTTCCTTACATGATGAACTTCCATAGTGCATTTAAGGATGGCACACCACCAGCTTCTAAAACACAAGTAATCTTTTTGTTTGTTTGTTTGTTTGAGACAGGGTTTCTCTGTGTAGCCCTAGCTATCCCTGGAACTCACTCTGTAAGCCTCGAACTCAGAAATCCGCCCGCCTCTGCCTCCCGAGTGCTGGGATTAAAGACGTGCGCCACCACTGCCCGGCTCAAACACAAGTAATCTTAAGGATCCATTTACGTAGCCAAATAGTTGCTCTTACTGTGGAATGTAAATGGGGTTGGCTCACCATTTACAGATCTCACAGTGACACCCCCCCCAACATGGGTGCTGAACCTCGAACCACTTCAGTGGGCACCTCTCAACCAGAATTCTATCCTTCACCCCAATACTGAATCAGAAGCCCTGGGGTATAACGTCTAGAATCGCCCTTTAAGCTACCGAGGGACTTTGGGTGAGAAACAATGACTCAGAAGTCTGGATGCATCAAACCCAGCATTCTTTGGAGGAATGAACTGAGGACTTGGAAAGGTACGCTGTGCAGAAAGCCACAGCTTGTGAGCACCACAATAAGCTGCAGAAGCTACGTCCTTGTGTCCCTTGGTTCCTTTTACACCAATTCAAACTGTGTTTCGTTAAGTTGCACTTACGTCTTTTCCAAATGCGCACCTGCAAATTAATCTCTCGTGTACAGGCGGGGAATAATACAGTCAGTGCCTACGTCTTAAAAGTTTCTGTGAGGGTATTACTAAGATAAAACTCATTATTTAATGTATTTAACAAGGTACCTGGAATACCACACTTACTGGCTAGGATGCAAAACCCACACACACATACACACTAAAAGCCTGCCTTCTTAACTGAAAAGGATTTCCTGGGCCACTGCAGTTATAAACCCATGTTTAATTCTGAAAGTCCAAGAAGACCTTAAATTCAAGGGTAAGATTTAAATTCATAATATCTACTATCTTCCTTTGCCAGCCACCACCTACGTCTGCAAAAAGTCCAGAGAATAATCACTCTGCGGTGACCTAACTTCATAAACCAGCCCGATAGTTGCATTGCTCTAGAGACTCATGACAGCGATAATCTATTCTGACAAAACGCCCCTTGCCCCTCAACTGGTGTTTCTCGGGCGCCCTACGGATGGATAACCACTAGTATACAGAACCCTTGGCTGTAGCAAATGGCCTCTCAAAGCTTCCCGCTATCAGTGAGTCAAGGAGCAGCGTCATCAGGCCCAGAGGCAAACAACAGCTGCGCACAGCTGTGCTGGGTGACCGCTTTGGTTACCCGCCCGACCCCATTCACCTCCTAAGAAACAGAAAAATAGACAAGCGCCATCCACAGATCTCCACGGCGCACACAGTGTGGCCTACGAGCAGCTAAGGTTGACCCCGAAACCTCATTCCTAGGGAGCAAGGGTCAAAGGTGACCCCGAGTGACCCAGCAGGCCCTAGCGGCACAAGAAGGTTAACGACCCTCTTGTGCCGTTTTTTTCCCAGCGGCGAGAAGCCTCCACCAGCTGCCGGAAGTATGTCACCCCGACTGCGGGGATGGCGGGAGTTGTAGTTAACTGGCTATATCTCTTGCAATAATAGTTCAGTTTTATCAAACAAGTAAACACCCTGAGGCTCTGCAAAACGAACGCGCTGCTCGCTTTCTGCCAAGTTCTTAAAAAAATCCTGGTTTCCCCTGCTCCGCAGGACGCGTTCGTGCCCCGCGCAAGCGCAGGCTCGGACTACACATCCCAGCGTGCCTTGCGGCGCTCCCGCCGCGCCCGGCTGTAGTCGTTGGTGTGGGCCGCGTGAATGGAGCTCCGCGCGTGAGGCAGCGCCTGGCACGGCCCGCGCCAGCGCCTGTCTGGGCCCCGGAGCGTGAGTGCGGGTAGCGGCCGTGCGCGTGCGCACTCGCCTTCGCGCGCGGGCAAGCGCCCGACCATTGGCGCGCTAAGCGGGCGACCGTGCAAGGCGGCCCCGCGCGCCCCGCTGGCCGGTTGTTGCGGGGAGGTCTCCCGCCTGGCGCGGGGGTCCGCGCGGGTAGCCGTGGCGGCCGCCGGAGACCGCAAGGGGCGGCGCAGAGGCGGAACGGGCCGGCCGCGAGCCGCGCAGGAAGCGCCAAGCATGCCCCGCGACAACATGGCCTCCCTGATCCAGCGCATCGCTCGCCAGGCGTGTCTCACCTTCCGCGGCAGCTCGACGGGCTCCGAAGGGCCGGCGCCGGGCTTCCCGGAGAACCTGAGCCTGCTCAAGAGCCTGCTGACCCAGGTGCGCGCCGAGGACCTCAACATCGCGCCGCGCAAGGCGCTGCCGCAGCCGCTGCCCCGCAACCTCCCGCCGGTCACCTACATGCACATCTACGAGACGGAGGGCTTCAGCCTGGGCGTGTTCCTGCTCAAGAGCGGCACGTGCATCCCGCTGCACGACCACCCGGGCATGCACGGTATGCTCAAGGTGCTGTACGGCACGGTCCGCATCAGCTGCATGGACAAGCTGGACACGGGGGCCGGGCATCGGCGGCCGCCGCCAGAGCAGCAGTTCGAGCCCCCGCTGCAGCCCTTGGAGCGGGAGGCCGTGCGACCGGGCGTGCTGCGTTCCCGGGCCGAGTACACCGAGGCCAGTGGGCCCTGCGTGCTCACTCCACACCGGGACAACCTGCACCAGATTGATGCCGTGGACGGGCCAGCTGCCTTCCTGGACATCCTGGCCCCACCCTACGACCCGGAGGACGGCCGGGACTGCCACTATTACCGTGTAGTGGAGCCCATCAGACCCAAGGAGGCTTCCGGCTCTGCCTGCGACCTTCCCCGAGAAGTGTGGCTCCTGGAGACACCACAGGCCGACGACTTCTGGTGCGAGGGAGAGCCCTATCCAGGCCCCAAGGTCCTACCTTGAAGCTCCTGCCGCCCGGGGAACTGTGGGCCAAAGATGTACCCTGCCCTGCTCAAGAAAGGCCTGGCTGCCCTCTATCTTCCATAAGGGCTCTTCTCTCCGCCCCCTCGCCTGGACGATGGATTTACTGGAGTGACCAGCGCCACATCTTGAGGAACCTTGGGGAACACGGCCCACTGGAGTACAGCCACCACCGGGCACGGTTATGGGGGCGGGTGGGCGGAAGGCTAGGTTGATTCCTGGTATCCTCAGTGCCACCAAGGCTTTGATTTAAGGGAACCGGGCAGGGACCCTAAAGCGCTTCCATCCTAAAGCCATAATGAAACCATTTTTGTTTCTCATTCTCTACAAAATACACTAAGTAGTTTTGAATCCCTCTTCCCTTCGGTGACTCAGATTTGTTTTCTCTCCTGCCCACGATTGCTCCTTAATAGTTTAATTTATTACTGATTGTGCATGACCTTGAATTGTTCTTGTTTTCTTTTTTTTTTTTTTTTTTTTTTTTTTAGTTATTCGTTTGGTTAAAACACACACACAAACTACTCAGCATCTAAAGTGAGGAGTTCTGAAAAGACATCTTTCTAGCACTGGGGTTCACCCTCATAACTGTGCGTGTTGAGGACGATGTCTTTCCTCCCCTGGCTTGGTAGCCACTTCTGGTGTACTCAGGTAACCTTTAGTAAGAAGGTCACATACGCGAATTCTCTTGTCAGGCCCTTAAAGCTCGTCTTTCCCTTGGGTCTCAAGATCTGTCGTTTAAACAAATTTTTTTGTTGCTATTGGGGATTTGCCTTTAAAGCAAAGACGATTATTATCCTCAGCTGACTTTTTCCTTGACGTGCTTCAAAGATGATACAATAATTATGTGTTTTCTAACCAGACGATTCCGAGGAGCGGAATCTGCTATGCTTCCAAATAACTGAATGTAAAGGCCCTGGCCACCTGTTGAATTCCATACTCGTATTTACTTCCAGCTTCTTCCTAGGAAAGAAGAGAAAGATACTCTTGACTGTTTGTTGTTGTTGTTGTTGTTGTTGTTGTTGGTTTTGTTCTGTTTTGGTTTTTTGTTTTTGTTTTTTTGCGTTCTCTGTGGAGGGAGCCTGCAGAGGAGCTGTGTGGTTCCAGCTGTGCTGCCGGGAGATAGCCTCCCAGCACTCCCTTAAACAAGAGCCAGTGCTGCCTACTACTGCCTTCTCTTGCAGGAAGAGGTAGAGAGCATGTAGTACCCTGGGAGGGGCTCTGGAAGTAGGCTGCTGGCTAAGCAGGCAAGAAGCCCTGGGCTCAATCCTCAGTACCACATAAACCAAGTGTAGCACACAGCATTTAGGAAATATAGGCAGGAGGATCAGAAGTCAAGGTCAGACTTGGCTACATAGTGAATTTGAGCGGAACCGTGGATGCATAAGACACCATCATATAAATGTGTGTGTATACATAACATATGAATATGTATATATACACATATACATATGTATGTACACACACACATATGAAATGGATACATGGAATAGATGCTTGAGAATTTAGCCATTTAGGGCACCAAGATTGGAGACTAAACCCTATGCCAACACTGCAGCAAACCCTAGCGCTGCTGCAGTATTATGGCTGGCGGAGGCTCAGCCCCTTTACCATGTTTACAGACGTGTCTATCGATTCTGACCATGGACCACCAGTTTCCCCTGTTTACTATGTGTAGGGTTCCTTTTTATCACAGGCCTTTTCATAAAGACAAACTGTAGAAATCAGATGTGCCCAGCTGTCTTCTAAGCTCTCTTGATGGCTCATGTGGCAATAGAATATACTAATATCGGCAATAAATGGAGACTTACTGTCATGAGTGACAAATGTTTGTTGACCTGGCAGGGAAACAAACTGCTTTTGGCTCCATGTATCCAGGATACACATCCAGGCTGAAGGGGTGTCCTTCCCGGTGCAGTCATTAAAGTGGTACGAGACAGCAAATTATTGCTGGCTTGGCTTGTGGCTTTTTGTTTGTTTGTTTGTTTGTTTCATTTTAATAAAAATGAGAACAACAGGCCAGTGGAAACCTGCTTTAAACCTGACAAACCATGAGCAACACCCAAACACTTCCACCATGGCTGCTAGAGTTCAAGTTCTTTCTGATCATGGTCTTTAAAATGCCTTTGGAGCCTCTCGAAGCAGCTCTTTGAGCCACTCGTATGAACATCTAGATAGGAAGTGATGGTTTTAAATTTGACTATTTTCATAGAATATTAATAATGAATATGGTTTTTCAGCCACATACAGATTTTGAATTGCAGCAAAGGTTGATTCCTTTACAAGGATTGTTGAGAGTCATGTGTACTTTACAGCATACTCTGGAGGTCCTTTCATGGAGCCTGTAGAAGTCTAGCCTGGAATTGGGCTAGTAATAACAATTATTATGAAGGCCTTCATTGCAAAAGAAGGAGGAGAAATATTAAAGGTTTGTTATAAGCAGTTTGGAAGGAAAAAAACCCTAAGGTGCTTTTCAAAAGAGTAACGAAATTGTTCTGAGCTAAAACAGCAATACTGTGTTCCTCATTAGTTCAATAGGAACAGTGAAACTGTCATTTCACTAATAAACTGAGTAAACTTACGGTGAAAACAGTGTAATATGTTTTAATGAGCCACTTGAGAAAGAATATGCTCGTTACTAAGATAAAATGTGCAGAAAAATCCTTGCACGTCTATGCATAAACTATTAGCTATAACTTCTGCCGTTGTGTTTCCCTGTAGGTCTACAATATAGATTGTGGTCTAGAAATTAGGATAAAAGTTACCTTCTCCTTTTCTTAGAAAAGACCAATGAGCACAATGGTGTTAAGTCACTTAACTGTTCTGATGAATAATAAATGCAATAACTAGATCCTGAGTGAGACGCTGTCTGTCTGTCTGTCTAAATACACTGAACCTTTTCAACCTTGTAGTTCTATCAGTGACCAGTTATATCGATGTAAGATTTTCATACCTTCCTACTCCTTTGAGAATTGATGGGTTTACTACCACATGCTGCTGATTACATTAAAAAACAACAACAACAAAAAAAAAACCCTGCCTTTTAGGTAATGTGTTTTCTATGTTAATAGGAGTGAGTTCTCTTGAGTTTTTAACATGACTGTCAAAATGTACACCTTTCCTTCCCCACTCGATCCTTGCATTGTCTTGTAGGTTCCTTGAACTTGACATCTGGGGAGAACCTACCTGCTCTGATGGCAAATGAGTCAACTGCTTTAGCTCTCCTGTCCTGCCCAGCAGAGAGACAGTTACCCCCACTTCGTCACTCTGCCACTCTCCTGACAGCGTTTGCTCCTCTACCGCAGGCCTGAATTCAGAGTGTAGGGTTATACAGAACCCAGATTGGTCCATTGTGCTGAGGTTTCTGCTGTCAAAGGAGATCATTTCTTAACAATACCCAGTCTTACAGTGCAGGGGTGTTTACGTTTCTGAGTAAGATGTGTGTACTTATGGGAAATAAAAGCATGTTTAAAATTACGTAGAAATAATGTTGCTTATTGCAAAGTGGAGAAGGGAAACATAACTATTACTATTTTAATTATTGTTGAAAACTCACAGTTTATTCCATAAGGTTGTATTGTATCAAAAGCCAGTGACCTACAGATCCCCCAAAGACCAAGAAGTGGTATAAACTTAGTTTGTTTTCTTGTGAGTGGTCTTTGAAGCAAGCCGACTGAAAATACATCTGAGAGTATTTACTGTCTAATTACACTATTTTGCTGTAACAGAAAAGGCTGCTTTTGTATTTAATCTAAAGAAACTAGCAAGAAAAACAAAGTCAATTTTTATCCTAAAAGGAAAGAAAATCTTAAGGCTTAAAGTGTTTTCATCTCTTTTTTTTGTCTTAGTAATTCCATGGTTACCATTTGGACTGGCAGCATTTAGGAGTCTATCTACATGCCTCCACACACATGCTGAATTGTTCCAACAGTTGAAAACTTTTATGAAATGATTTGCCTTGGTCTCGTAAACAATTAGGATACGGATATTAAATATCCTGGCTTGAGGAAGTCATTTAGGTTTCATCAGCTGTTTGTTATACAAATGAAACCATCTCTGGCATGAATCTCTTAAGGAATCTCTCTGCACAAAACCTGAAACATTTGGGGGACGCAGGGGAGGGATTAAAAGAACCAAATTTACCATTCTGTGGTGATTTCTTAGGCAAAAATTTTAAATGTCAGGAGAATTGGCCTGAATGCTTTTAAACTGAGAAAGTTGGTTAAAGATATCGGGTATGTAAGTAACTGGGGACAGAAGCAGAAAGGGTAGCTCTGACCATTCAGGTGTACTGAATCTTATGGCTTGTTGGGGAGGTTTGCTACCACACCAGGATGGAACTGATCACATAACCGGTGTGCTTTAGCATGGAGACTTCTTTTTGTCTTGTTCTTTAAGTGATGTTTAGTCTTGCTTTTAAAATCCTGGCTTGGGTGATCTTGATTGAATGTGGTCCAAAATTAAAATTTTAAAGATAGCTAAAAACTACAAAATTTAGGTGTGTACTATCTTTAAATAATGAAAGTTTTGCAGGAGAAAGGTATTTAAAAGTTACCACGATGTGGTGTGGCTTTATAGTTGCCAGTATTGGATAAGTAACAATAATAGTTTTGGTAGTTGACAGCCCGAGTCCAGTGGGAAATTATAAGGAAACCATCCCACACTAAAGGTTTTGAAATTTCTATTTAGGAGTTCTGGAAAGAAGTTTCTATACCCATGAAAGGGGGTTAAAGGAAGGAGACTGGGGAGGGGCACTAGTGGCCTCCATAAATTGAATCTCTTATCCTTGTGCTGTTAAGGGCCAAAGATGTGACCACCACTGTAGAATGCAAGCCCTTGATTAGTAGCCATCAGCCTCAGGGACTTTACAGGGACCAGAAGCAAGGGAGGGGTTTTCTGTTGAGGCTGAGCAGTGTGGCTACACCCGCAGATTACATTGCATAAGGAGCAGTGGACATTATAAATATTGAGGTCCAGATTTTCAGAGTAAAGATGCCAACGCGCATAACACAAGTGGGTAGGTCAGATGGTTTTGAGTTTAAAAGAAAATGATAAAATGTTCCCAGTAAAAAAGAAACCTTAGAGTTTTATAATGTTTTGGGGGAGGCAGCTTACCTAGTAAGTTTAGATTGTCTTGGAGTTTTACAGCCTCGTGTCTACCTATCTTAAGCTATTTTGAGAATCATTTCTAGATCCACCAAGCTTGTGACAAATGATCCCTCCAAACATGGGCAACCATCTGAGACGCCAGGACTGGAGAGAAATGAGTCCTGGGGTAATTGCTGAAGCCGTTTCATTGGCATCAGCTGGCATCAGCGGTGTCCGAGCAGGTTTGATCTGAAGGAATGATAGCTCTTTGAAAAAGTTTCCTGTGGTTGT
Source organism: Mus musculus (assembly GCF_000001635.26). Classification (NCBI taxonomy): domain Eukaryota; kingdom Metazoa; phylum Chordata; class Mammalia; order Rodentia; family Muridae; genus Mus; species Mus musculus. Next base: position 314,324 of record NW_019168511.1, on the reverse strand, counting down.
AAGATTAATCCTGGAACTCAGAAAGTCATTTCTAATTTGACCATGCTGCCACACTTTCCACAAAGCCACAACTCAGAGTTCCAGGCCGTGGTCAGAGTTCTGAAAGCAGCCCTGGGGGGTGTCATCTCTGAGTGGGCACTTGCTTGTAAGTATTTATTTTCCGGAGCCCACTCAGGAGCAGAGAGAAGCTATAGGCTGTTACAGGGGACAGAACAGTGAGTCAGAAGGCTTCCTCACTAACTCAGCGGGAAATCCCTGAAGCCTAGCTAGGTAGGGCTTGTTATCCACAGGCCAGCAAGGGAACATGGAGGGCTTGTGCTAACCCCTCACTAAAGCGGTGTTTGTTCCTAGTTCTCAGATGTCAATAACTATTTTAACTCCACCCAGTAAGTACTTCAGAAATGATCTCTGCAACCAGAATATTGTTGAAAAGTATTTATTTACACCATAGTCAATAAGCCATCCATTATCTGAACTCCAGTTAGTGGTTTTTTTATGTTAGAATAGATTGTTTCTCTCTCCACAACTATTAAGAGCTAATAACCAAACAAATCAGCGGCAGTGACATTGAAGCACATTCTCACCTGAAATTTGGCTACAAAGGTAACACTTTTAAGTCACAAAACAGAGCATACAAAAATATACTTTCTAAAAAAATTCCAAATATTAATAGGCAGAAATATACAGCCATACTTAAACCCAAGGAGTGATTTTTCTGTTCCCATAGTAAGGCATCCTGTACACATGCAGACCCTGTTAACACTGCCCACATCACACAAGGCACAGAGGACACTTGCAACACCACTCACTGCATGCATCCTATGTACGTCCCCCTTTAAATAAGTTAGTTAACCTTTGACTCATTTCAAGAGATCATAAATGCTTTACATTTTTTTCCCGAAGGTTCAGAACTCGGAGAGCAGTGCACATCAAAAATACACAAAATCTAAATGGATATACACTGAAAAAATAATCTTTGTTCCTCAACTACAACAAAAAAAGGAGCCAATATTGCTTTGTCCTGCCCGACATTGCACTTCCATTCTCTTGAGTTTCTAGGACATATTGCTTAAGGGTTGAGATGGCCAGAGAAACCTCCATTCACTGCTCTAGGGCCAGAGTGCAGCAGCCAGGATGAGGCTCTGCTCACTGTACAACTCCCCACCCCCACCCCCAAGTCAGTCCCAAGCCATTAAAGTGCCACATCAGTTTTGCTTTAATTTAGTCTTTTCCGCTGTCCTCGATCAAAGGAATCAGCAACTCCCAACCTATTGTAGAAAAAGTCTCAGAACAACTGGCATCCAGGGTCAACGGAAAGGGCTAGCAGACCATAGTCAGACATCTCTCAGTCAGGGTCAGAGCGCAGCCCTGTAGGCCAGGGGCCCTCACCCAGCCCTCTTTTTGCTCCCCCATTTCTTGGAGTGACAGTCAACTCCCTTCAAATGGCCTAAGTTTTCGGAAGGCCGTCCGTGAGAAGGTGGGACAGAGCTGGGCTCCATCAAGGTCCTTTGCCCAGATCACGGGATCATGGGGAGGAACAGGGAAGGGTGGTAGTGTTGGCAGCTCGGACAGAGGGCCTCTGGGGCCTGGAGAAACTGGTGTGTCAGCCAGAGCTTCATCTCACGGTGTCCTGGTTCGAGAGGTGCAGGAGGCCAGTGGTCCTCCAATGGCGCTGTTACCGCACAGGCTGCCCCCGGCCTGCGAGCCCCCAGGACCAGAGGCTGAAGACTGGGCAGATGGAGGTGCAGAGGGAGCACTGCTCTTCCGTTCCTTCTGCCGAAGGTGGATCTTGGTGTGGCGCTTCCTTTCGTCACTCCTGGCAAACTTGCGGCCACAATAGTCACAGGCAAAGGGCTTCTCCCCGGTGTGGGTTCGGATGTGAGTAGTAAGGTGGTCACTTCGGCTGAAGTTTCGCATGCAGATCCGACACTGGAAGGGCTTGTGGCCCGTGTGGATTCGGATGTGCCTGGTCAGCTCATCAGAGCGTGAGAACCTCCTATCACAACCTTCTGCTGGGCAGGGATAGGGCCTTTCGTGCACTGGCGTTTTGCTGGGCCTGTTAGGGTACTTTCGAGGTCGCAGGATGGGCCGCAATGGCAGGTGGTGCGGATTATAAGGGGTGGCAGTCACTGCTGCAGACCCACTGCCAGGCAGCCGAGGTCCCTCACCACCTCCACTTGCTCCTGGTCCCGTGACTCCAGCACCGGGACCCCCCAGAGTAAAATTACGGATGGTAGAGAGTGGCGTGAGTGGAGGGGGCACTCGCAGGGAGTCCAGAGGACAGGGAAACGGCTTTCGATCTGGGCCAGCAGCACCGTGTGGATCTCTCTGGCACGGAGATGGAAAAAATCCAGGATAGTCTGGGATCATAGGAATGAGACCTGGGTCCATAGCTGGCTTGGGGGATGGGTAGGAAGGAGGTGGCTGGTAGGCCAGAGAGGAGGTGGAAGTGGTGGATGGCGGCGATAAGAATGCTGAAGGATCCTGGTAGAGATCTCCTGTACAGCCCGAATAAGGAGGAGGAGGTGGTGGCGGAGAGTAGAGGTGGTCCAGTTCAGGCTGAGTCTGGGACATGGTACACACACCCAGGGGTCCCGTGGCCAGTGGGTTGGGGGAGGCGGAGGTGACGCTGGAGGAGGCTGTGGTTGAAGCTGGAGGGGTGACCCCTTGCAAGATGCCCGCACTCACAATATTGATGATACCTTCTGGATAGCAGCTGGCACCAGGGTACTGTGGGTCAATGGAGAATTTGCCCATGTAAGTGAAGGTCTGGTTTCTAGGTGCAGAGATGGGAGCGAAGCTACTCGGATACGGGAGATCCAGGGGTCTCTTCTCTCCAGTCATGTCAATGTTGATCATGCCATCTGGGGAGGGAAAAGTCAGGGAAGAGGTGGGACAATGAGAATACAGGCAAGAACTAATTCACATACACGCATGCTGACGCGCGGACACACACACACACACACACACACACACACACACACACACACACACACGGCAATCCCCATTTCATGATTCCAACACTACAGAGCAACAGGTGGGGAAACTGAGGCCTGGAGAGACAGTAAGAAGTTAGGCAGAGTCTGGAACTCAAAAACTGTATCTCCAAGAAGCAGGGCATGCCCCTTCCTGCTTCCATCTCCCGGCCATCTGTGACTCTAGTTCCCAATAAAAACACCCAATAGCAGCAACAATATCAAACAATTTCCCATCTGCCTCTGACTTCTCTCCCACTCCTTTGCCTTGTGGTCTTACCGCCGAGGCAACCATACAGACACCAATAAAAAGAGCCGACCAATCAATCCCAGGCGGTACAGAGAAGGTGCCAGCCGCGAGAGAGGGGAACCCCAGAATGGATAAGTGGGTGGGTGATGTTCTTGAAGCTAATTCCTGGTGCCACCTCCCCCTCCCTCTCCCGCTGCGCTTCAGCTGAAGACTGCCAGTGTGAACCCGGGCAGCGGAGGAAGGAGTCTAGGGTTCCCTTCCCTCCCAACATCCTCGGCCAAGCCGGACACCCGCGCATCCCTGTCTTAGCCTAAGACTAAGAGGCTGCGCTTCTAGGAAGGCGCGGGGGCTGAGGAAGACGACTTTACACAGCATCGCCAAGGAACCGGCGCACACCGGTGCCAGCGCGGGCCTCCCTAGGCATTCTCCTTGCCGCTTCTCGCTGTTACTTGCCCTGCTCCGCCGCCTCGGCTTGTTAACCCTGTTCACTTTGGGGCGATGCGCAAGTTGGGTGGTGCCTCCCAGCCACCCCAGAAGGACAACGCGCTCGGGAGATCCTCCGGGAGTGGGCTCTGCCCAGAGAGCGCTGCCCGCGCGCTCCCTAAGCGCTCCCCTGACACTGAGCTCTCCAGACGCGCAGCTCTAACCCGACTGATGAACTTTCCCATCTCTTTGACCCTAGCCCAGTAGCGCAGAGTCCGGCTGATGGACCTGCTTCAAGGACCAGGAGATGATGCTTCAACCCTGCGCCTAGCCAAAGCTGGGCGCGCCCGGAGCTACAGGCATGCGGGTGGCTTTTGGTGACCAGGTGCATCTGCTGGCGCGCACGGCCAGGCAGCCCTAGTCTATCTTTTTCCGCTCCCCCTGCGCCTACTTCCAGTCTTCAGAGCCAGTGTGGTCAGCGCCGTCCACCTCAAGTCCCCATTCTCCCCTCCAAGCCCCCCCACACCCACCGCTCCCCACCCACAAGCTCCGAAGAAGACACGCGGCTTACCTCCCGCCACTCCGTTCATCTGGTCAAAGGGGCCTCCCAGTTCACCATTGGGGAAGATGGTCACCGACGAGGCGGCGAGGTCTTCCACCGGGTAGAGGCTGTCAGGCAGCTGGTGCATAAAACCACTGAGAGTTACTGGGATTTTGTCTACGGCCTTGGCGGTCATCATTTGCTCCTCGCACAACCTGGAGACCCAACTCCCTCGCTACCTGGAGCGCCAGAGAAGCCGTTTTTTTTGGAGAGGGGTTGAACTGAGCCTAGGATGGTATCTCCTTTTGCCCTCCACACTTAGAAAAGACCACCACAACACATCCACACACACCAAAAAAAAGAAAAAAATTAACAGAAATAAAACTAGCAACCAAGTTGTTGGCTTCTTAAAGAAAAAAAAAAGTCTATCCGTCACTGACTCTCTCCTGCCTGTGATCCGGCTGTTGGGGAGCCAGGAGTTGCTGGTGTAGTGTTATTATAACAGTCAGTGTGTCCCCTCGCCCAGCTATTAATCAATCGCTGCTCTCTCAGACGGAAAGTGTTAGGCTCGGAGTATTTATGGGCAGGTCTTCAATACCCGTGACGTCGCTGCCCATATATGGACTGAGGAACAGGGCTGGGCCTGGCAGCTTTTGCCGTCACATGGCCAATTTGCATACGGGCTTGGCTGCGCGGGCTCCGCTGAGCTCGCCAGGAACGATTTGCAGCCGGTGGACAACCACCCGGGTCTGGGGCTCTCGGCCCCTGCCTGCAGCGGGGACTCCGGACTGCAGAGTTCAGCGGGAAGAAGGCGCGAGCACCGACCCTAGCGCGGCCGCCGTGAGTTCACCCACGGCGGCCGCGCTGGTAGCTCTGTCTCTTGGGGCGGGGAGGAATTCCGGTTCTCCGAGACTTTCCAAAAAAGGAGAAGATCCGGTAGTGGCGGCTCCGCCTCCCCGGCCCTTGTTTGGGAGCCATTCCGGAAAATTAAACTTCGGAAAGAAAACCGAGCGCTGCCGAGACACTACAGTCAAACCCCTCCTTCACTTTCTTGGCAGCTCAAAACCGCAAGCAAAAGAAAAAAAGAGAGAGAGAGACAGAGAAAAAAAGAGAGAGAGAAAAAAATTACCCGCACTCACGGAAGCTGACTGCCTTTTTCTGAATTACACGGTGGAAAGTAGTGTCTGGTGATAAGAGTAAATGCGGTCTTGCTTTTTTGGAAAGTCTGTGCTATTTATACAGGAGTGAAAACGGAACAGGTCTGGGCTGTTTGTTTGTTTAAGTATTTTTAGGTAACTTGAGGGTAGGGGTTAGGGTAGAGAATGGAGCAGAAGGGCTGCGGGAGCTTCGGGGAGAAAGATCCTCGGCCGGAGGCGCCCCCTCCCTCTGCCCGCGCTCTCCCCGCCCCCTCCCCTCCAGCTGCTGCTCAGAGCGGGCGCCCTTCCCGGCGTGTCTGGGCGGTCCGCTGCGTGGGGGCGACCAGATGGAGGCTTGGACACTCACCCTGCCCGATGCGCATACACACACACACACACACACACACACACACACACACACACCACGCTCGCTCCACTTCCGCTACACACTCTCCCTCCTCCGCTGCCCTCTTACAAACCCACTCAACACACCTTACGCTACACACTACACACCTCCTCCCTCTTGACAGCGCGCGTGTGTGCGCCTGCCTGCCTGGCGACAGTCAGGATATCCTAGGAAGACACTGCCTTCATCTTCACAACTCACCAACCCCCCGCACCCCCCCCACGGGGAGGGGTGCATCCTACCACCCGCGCCTAAGGTCTACCCCAGGAATAGCCCCCCCCCCACGCCCTTGCTTAGAGCTTCCTCTGCGCTGAGTGACAACAAATGGCACAGTTTCTGGTAGCCATGGCCCCCACACGTGTTTTCCCCGGCAAATAAATAAGTCAATAAATAAACAAGCCCTTCCAGGAGAAAGCTTCCTGCTAAATGACCAAAAACTTTTAAGAGAGCTAAAACTGCTGGCCCTCCGGACACTCGGTTCCCACCTTCCCCACGCGCCCAGCCCTCTTCCGATGCGCTCTGGCTACTGCAGGGTACCCAAGCCCGAGGCTCCGGGATCTACGTAGCCTGGGATAGCAGACGCAAGCTGGGAAACTGCCCTGCCCTTCTCAGCTTCAAAGTCCCGCAGAAAAGGGATTCAGACCGGGCTAGGCTGTTCTCTTTCTTGACCCACGCTACCCGGAGCAGCGAGGATCCCCAGCGGGCAGGAGCCACGGCGCCACGCCGTGGAGGGAGCGCGGCGCTGCAGGCGCTCTCCCGCCCATCACCTGCGATGCCCGCGGCCGCAGCGCGCCGGCTCCTGCCCTATTGGAGTACGGTGGTCAGGGGAGCCCCAGTGCCACCAGGAGCCGGCTTGTCGCCGCTCTCTGAGCAGCGCTGTTCTCCTCGTGCCAACCGTGAAAGTTGTTCTCCCGGGAATGGTCCTCGCCATTACTTCAAACGCCCAAAAGCATTATCTGGGAAAGTTTCTCGATCGTGCTCTGCGCGCGATCTCCTTTCCAATTGGGGATCAAATTCAAAGGGGACAGGAGAGAACGCTCAGCGAAACCTCTGTGGGTATCCCACCCTCTTAAAAACCCTGCAAAGCCCTGTTTCGAAGGGAGAGGGGGGAGAAAAGGAAGAAATAGTGGTGCTCTTACCACGTGCGCCAGCCCGCTCCGCCTGCGCTCCGGCCAGTCCCGCGGCCCCCGCGCTGACCACAGGCAAGACGACGCCTCGGTGGGGAGCCCGACTCTCATCTCCAGCCTGGGTAGGGAAGAAATGGGGGGTCGGGTTATGCAAATAGAGGTCCCGGCGGTGGGACTCAGGTTACGGGTCCCCCACCAGCCCCAGAGGTGAAGCACCCACCCGCGCGGGAGGCGCGGGCCCTGGCGACTGCTGGCGCTTCGCTGCCGTCGGTGCACGTGGGCGGGAGGATTGCAGCAGCCGCCCCTCTCCCCCGCGCTGTCGCCAACCCCGCAGGCTGCCGCCTCGCGCCGCCCCGAGGGGGAGCTCCCGGGCGGCGGAGAGAATGGGGAGCAGGGAAGCCAGCCCAGGGCAAGACGCCCGATGATGGTAGAACTGACTGGAGCGCGGGAAGCTGGCGGATTGCCGCTACCAACCTTCGCAGAGGAGGACAGTGGGGGTAAGAGAAGTGGTTCCATACCATCAAGGAGTCTAGAAAGGGGGAGAGGGGTGGGGGGGAACCCTGTGGAAGCTGAGCCTTCCAAGAACTCTCTCACCTACCCTTAAGAGCTTCGCTGGACCCAGCTATGGCTAAACATGGGGGAGGGGAGGCAGGTGCTAATAGAGGCTAGCTGCCCCGAGGCAGGCCAGGCTCTGAAGGATGCCCGGGGCCAGTCCCTCTCTCAGCCTTTCCAGAACATCGGAGGAGAACCAGTCTTTGATAGCCTTACTTACCCCCCCATACCCCACTTTCTTCCTCCCCCCTTTAAAAAAAAAGTACAAACCTTTAAATGTAGTCAGCGTAGATAATGGAACAAAATCAAGAGCACATATTTCAAGCCAGCCCCAGCGAGCTTAGACAGATAAGTTCAGGAAAGCTAAAAGAACTTGCCTAAAGTCTCGCAGCTGGTGATTGGTGGTCCAGTTCAAATCTGCTGCCCGGTCTTCAGGATCCAAGTCCCTTGCCCTGGTCACTATGCGGGGTGCTCAGAAAGCCTGGCTCACCCCATTAGGGAAGAACACGCCGACTTCATCAATTTCATCTTGCTTTGGCATTTCAGAGGAAAGTGAAGCTGAGGTGGTAGTAGAGGGTGGCTACAAGGCAAGAGAGAGGGGGCTGTTACAGACAGACCCCTTCAGGGAGAGGGAGAATTCCAATGTAGCGACTCTGCAGACCTGTTCCAGGGAAGGAATGACCAAGCATATTAATGCTGCTGTCTTAAGAGAACCCAACCCCATGGTATCCTTCCTGGAGGCAAGGAGGGGTAAGAGGAAGGCAGGGGGTGTGATTCTGTTCTACGGAGAGGAAGAACCCTGAGATGTGGGAGTGGAATACCAAGGTGAGACCAGGATTCCCTACTTTGGAGCATTTGAACTGTTAGTGTTTAGATAAAAATGCAACAAACAAATGACGAGAGAGAGAGAGAGAGAGAGAGAGAGAGAGAGAGAGAGAGAGAGAGAGAGTTGTCACTACATGTGAATAAGACACTCCAAAAGATATCAAGTCAGGAACAATTTGCTGCCAGACTCATTTGCTTTTTCCAGAGGAGGTCAAAAAAAACCCAGGAGATTCCTTTGATGCAGGCTGCCTGGGATGAGGGTAAAGTAGCACTGTGGGCAGTTGGGAGATGGCTAGAAGGTCCTAAGGAATGCCTTGTCAGGGTGGTTTTGGACTTTCTTTCGGTCGGTCTCGTAGCTGTTCTACAAAGTGTGTTAACAGGATGATGGTTACTCAAGAGACACGTCAAATGATTTACCACATGCATTTTGATGTGCCAAGAAACGTGTTTGGATATCTTCACATGTGATGTCATTTTCCTCCCACCTGCGACTGCTGGTGGAGAATGGGAGATGCAGCCAAGGTTAGCATCCCCCTTAACCATAGACGCAAGCAAGGACCAGATCTGCAATTCTGATGGCACAAAGCACGTGGCCTTTAAAAACCAGACAAATGCTAACTGACAAATAGCTCCCCACACCTAGTATCTCAGGACAAACTTGAGGACCTATGGGTTTTAGCTGAGCTCATGCTATGCCTGACAGAGCTGTGGAGCCAAAGTTAATGACATCCCAGTGGCATAGATAATATGGACAAGACCCTTAGGACCATATTTCAGAGATGTATCAGTACTGGTTCAAGCAGTGGATGGGCAGAGTCTTAAAACTATTTCTTGATGATCAACCGTGATTCCAGCATGTGCTACACTCTGAGGGATATGATGGTACCTAGACCCAGGTCCAGCTCCGAATCCCACCGAGTTTGTCCAGCACATCACTCAAAGGCACCATCACGGTGGCTGTGTTTGCTCCCAACAAAACAAAATATCCAGCTGAGGACCTCACCTGTCACAGATCTGAAGGACATGCAAGGATTGGGGGTGGGGGGGTATGATCTCTGGAAAGAAGGTTTCGGGGAGAATGTAGGTATAGGACGGGCCTTGGGGCAGGAGAAAGCAAGGTACATTTGTGAAGAGAAAGTCCAGTGTGGGTAGAGATTTCCAGATCATCTTCCATGCCTGGCATTGGGGCCAAGGAGAGCAAATACAGGCAACGGTCTTGTGAGCATCCTAAAAGGCTTCAATCCTGGAATGAAGTACATTCCTCGGCGGTCAATAAGAAAACGAGAGTGTGAGCTTTGTCCCGTATAAAATGAAAGCATGCGTCAGGGCAGCAGAGAGACATCCTGTCAAACGTACAGATCACTTTACTAAACCTGGCTTTTGAAAACCAGATGAGCAGGCAAATGGCTGTTAACTATTTGCACGATTACTTCAACCCAGGCCCAATTCAACAGATGTTAAGTCTGGTGATAAGAGCTTAAAACCAACGCCTCCTTTCCAAATTTGCTTTGAGCTTCTGTATTGAGTGTATTATGTATGATCACATGAGAAATGAAGGTCATTACAACTGGGAAACCCACCCATGTCTATTTTACTAGCCTGTTTATATTGCCAGGTTGTGGGAAATAATTCTTTTTTCTCTTCCGACTAATGTCGAATTCGCGAAACTTTTGGTTTCATGTTCACAAAAGGGTCAGGCAGGGCATCTCTGCCAAAGCAATTGTCTCATAACATCTAAGTACAGACATTTGGGGTTTCATCTCAATAATCTCACCAAGGTGGTCACCATTTGTTAGGGTTAAGACGGTGGGTTCTGGTTTTCCATTCAAATCCCAACGTTGCCACTCCTGGCTGTGTGTACCTTCACCACATTTCATAGCTGCTCTGCCCTGGTTCCTTCATCTGGAAAGTGAATGGAATGACCATCAAGTTATTGTGATGATTAAATACAGTAATGGGAAGCTGCCAGCACACTATTGCTGCATATTAAATATGCAATAATTGTTACTTATTAAATGACTTTCATTGCTTAATGCTATGCACCAGACACAACTTTATCATTCTAGCTTCATCACTGTGTCCCTCATAACCAACCTGAAAGAACACGGCTAATCTCTTCTGTTTCATATATGTGGGGGCGAAGCCTTAGGGAGGGGACATGACATGCCCAAGTCTCTGCAGCAAGATGCAGACCCAGAATATGGACTTTGTTGCATTGGCCTCAGAGCTGTGTGTTTTGAGCTCATGCGATGCACAGCTCACATCAAATAAAAGCAGAACAGCTTTTCTTCAGATATGGAGGAAGGGAGGATTCATGGTATTTCTCTCCAAGTTCTGAGTTTCTGCTTCCAAGAATAATGAATTCACCATTACTGAGAAGGAAGGTTGGGGGGAAGAACGGGAACCCTCGAGGTAGAAGTTTTTGTAATACACTTTAAAACAGATTTTATCCTTTGAAAAACAAGGTCTAAGCTCAGAAAGCCAAGTTACACGTTTAAAGTAACCTAATTAAGATACAAGTTCCACCCTCCCCTGTCCCCCACCCCCAGAAGGATCAAAATACCGAATGACTGCTTTTTCAAGGAAAAGGTTGGGACTATCAAAGTGATTGGAAATTTAGGAGACAGATGGTACACACCTGTAAGGTCCACATTTAGAAAGCTGAGGCAGGAAGATGCCCAGTTTCATGCCTGAGATGTAGAGCAAATTTAAGCCCACCATAGGGCATTTTTGCCTCAGTATGCCCTAGGAACAAAACTTGTCTTGTGTGATCTGTCCACATTTTCTGTTACTAGCATTTTCTTAAACTATGCCCATCACCTGAGTTCAGAAGTGTGATTGCTCTCCGTGTTCCAGCCAGTAGAGTTCTGGATGGGAACACAGTGTCTTCCAGGCAGTGAGAGAACCTCAGAGATAACTCCTCATTAGTTCTGCTGGCCTTCCTGCATGCTATGTCAAACAGTTTCCCTTAGAGATACCACACTGCCGAGCAAGGACCTCCAGGAGCCTCATCTAAAGAGAATGTAGATACCCCTCCACCCCCCGCATGCAGCAAAGGCTACTCTTTCTCTGAAGTACCACCCTCTGCAGTCAGTGTAGAGACCACTGAATGCCATGTCCACCAGCAGAGAACAGCTAAGGACAAATCTGCCTGAAGCCCTAGCTAGGCCGTTTCTTTCTTTCTGGTTCTTCTTCCCACCTGCTACAGGCAAGGAACCGGGAAGAACGCAAAGGACAGAGGGCAAAGAATCCGGAAACATCTTCCCAATTCCTTCTGTCATTTGGTAATGGTATTATTTAGAGTTGATGGTTGCTTCAGGGAGAGGCCATGTGTGCTTTCTGCCATCGCACCACCCTAGTCTTCCATGGGAGACAGGCTCTTCACTCCCATATCTATTGATGGTTCTTAATCATGTACCACAAAGGTAAGGAGGCGTGACATTCCCTCAAGCCTGCCATAACACTGAATAACAGCCCATGTGGCCACTGGCTTAGGAAAGAGTTTAAGCCTTCGAGGTTTTGAATGGGAACAATATCAGGGACACAGAGACATGGTGTGGAAAGGCAGTGTAAAACCCTGGCCCTCGGTGCAAAACTGGATAAAGGGGAAACAGGTTAGAAACTGCACCTGTTGGCTACCTGTCCAAAACAAGAATGTAATAATAATAACAACACAACAATAATAATGGCTTGTATGTATGGAGCACCAAAATGGCTGGCGGTGCCTGATTCCTTTTGTTCTGCTCATTTTATGAAGTAGGTACCGTTAATCTTGTTACTTTAAAGGTGCAGAAACCAAGTCGCCAAAGCTCGACGCCCTGTTTTAATTCAGTGGAAGTCATTGAGCTATGAACCCAGGCACTCGAACTCCAGGCTTACCAAGATCTAACCTACCTAGCCTGTGTACTGAGATGTGGCACCTCTCTTCTCAGAGGCTCTGTTTTCCCATCTTTAAGATGGAGACTGATGTGTCTGACTCTACTGACCATGGCTCGGGCATTGTGGGAGAGCTCTAGTTGCTGTCTCTCTGAGTGGTTGCTAGGCTGCAAGAGGTGAATGTAGATTAGGGCAGGGAAGGAGACCCAGTTGAGGCTAGAAGAGAGGCAGCGCATCTTTGGATTGGACCTGATTGCTTCCTGTCAAATCCCAAAGCTCCTTCCAAATGGTCTCTCTTCCTCCTCCTCACATTAGGGGGTGGTCCACATCTGAGTACTCCTTTTCATAGCGTGGAAGGGGGGGTTCCCTGGAGAATTGGGGCCTTTGGGATCAGTCCCAATCTCTCTTGCTTCTCTTGATGATGCAAACAGGCTAGACACACAGTCACACTCCTAGCAACTGACAAAAATGTGTAATTTCTGCTCTTCGGGTTCACCACCAGGCTTATTCCTGAGTCACCGAACAGTTTCAGTCAATGGTCTTGTAAGCACACAGGCAGTGTTTACCCCAGGGACCTGGTGAGGTCCAGCCCAGAGTTTGCTTTTTATAAACAGGTTTTTTTTTCCCCAGGCAACAGCCATGGGAGCTTTGAAAGGAAGAAAATATTTTTTTTTTTTTTTGCAATTTAGATCTCTTTCTCTGATTGCATCTCATGAAGGAACGCTGAAGACATGCCGCACGTGGTTGATTTGGCCCCACATCTGTTAGCTCAGAAACACTAGAGATGAGTAAGGCCTTGACAGAGGACTGTGCCCTATTACACAGGTGTTCCATCACCCTGTGTTTGCAGATAATGACAAATTCACCTCTCCACTGGAAGCTCTGTGTGTGGATGTGTGTGTGTGTGCGCGCGCGCACGGACATGCGTGTGCACTCAAGAGACAGCATGTATATGTATGCCATATGTGTGTCATGTGTGCCGGTGTACGTGCATGAGTTTGAGTGTGTGTGTGTGTGTGTGTGTGTGTGTGTGTGTTTGCACATGTGTGTGAATGTATGTGGTGTGAGTGTGTGTGTGTGTGTGTATGTTTGAGCATGTGTGTATGTGCACGCACACATGTGTATGTGTGTGTATGTGTTTGAGTGTGTGTGTGTGTGTGTGTGTGTGTGCGCATGCACATATGGGCTTAGGACAAAGCTTCACAACAATATTTAAGCCTTAGTCCATTTGACTCACTCTCTCGAGTCCGTGGGAAGGGGCTGAGGATAAGCAGACAGGTGAGCCAGAGCCTGTGAGTGAGGGACACAGGCTCGCAACACTTCCCAACAGCCAGGTGAACTCACTGAGTCCCTTAATCTCTTCATTTATCAAACGCCTTCTGTCTTCAGATCACATAACAGGCTCAGTGCTGGCAAGTGTCCGTGAACAAGACTCTCTGGAAGTTCTTGTGGGTTTGTTTTAGGAACCAAAAAAGGGAAGACTGGAGTTTGTAGCGTCGTCCCCTTGGCTTCAGCCAGAATCCTATTTCAACCACCCACACTCGGCTAGGTCTCTCTCCTAAGGCCATCAGAGGAAGAATACCAGACTTGCTTTGATAACTCATTCCGGTGTCTACTCTCACACGGCATTCCTCAGCGATAGACTACACCTCCTTTTCATTATGAATTTTATTTTGTTTTCTCCTTGGGAGACTTGAAAGGGCTTAGTCACAGCCTTGCAAGAACCAGTCACAGAGTGGACTATTGCCCTTGGCCCTTCTGATCCCTGTAGACAAAAATCCCAGTTCTCAAGAGTCAGTCTTGGGATTCGGGCCTTTGGGTCCATTTCCTATCTAAAGCAGTGTCACCGTGAACTTCCCAATTGCCTATGCTTCCCCTCCATTGGAAAGGCTAATTAGTATGTTTTTAGATGTTCCTCAAACTTTTCCAACTCCCATTCTCCAACATGACTGCTTTTCAGATGTACAGTATAACCTCTTGATACTGACAAGCCTTGTTCACCTTCCCTCTGCCCAGAGAAGCCAAATGAATCCCAGAGAGCTCAGGTGACTTACCTAGGGCTATACACCATGCCTCCCGATGCCGCTGAGCCTGAGTTTCAGTCTGAGAAATGGGTGTCCACGTACTGGTTGGGAACTGGTTGGGAAGGCTTAGGCATGCGAAGGCTTGTGCAATTTCTGAGAACTGGGATGGCAAATGGCCAGTTATCATTAAGGTCATCTGTTTGCATCTCCACAGCTGTGACTGACCCCGTTCGTACCCTCGTGTCCTGTTGCATACAGTGGTTAAGGACTAGTGCCCTAATGGTGATGAGCTGCCACCAGGCAGACAGATCTTCACCTCGTAGGTCCTGGGAGGCAATTCTGGGTGCCATTCCTCTTCCGTTCCATCCTCTGAGTCCTCACTTGTCCCAATTTTACGAGGCTGGCACTGACTCAGTGATTGCCACCCTGTCGGTTATCAGTCTGTGGTGAAATCACACCTAAGAGATTGACATCTGTGTGGGGTGGCTTAAGTGTGCCTGAGTCTCAACTGGGGTGACCAGCCTGACCAGGGAGATGGGACAAGCTTAACAGACAGCCTTAATGGTTTTGCTTTCTCCACACCCAGTTTACCCTGTGCAATGGTGTGCTCAGAGAAGGCCACAGTATCTATGGTTTGCATTTCTCGCCACGACTGGCCCCACACTATCTCGTTTGTGTTCGGAGTAACCCACCAATCCACAAGGCTGCTCCAGAGGGCTAATCTTCCGTGGGTCACCATCCTGCCCCAACCCTGAAGTGTCCCGGGGCCCTTCCTGTCTCAGAACCTATATACTGGCTGTTCCTTCTGCCTAGAGCGGTGTCCCTGGCCCTATAGGTAGTGACTCTCTTTGCGGGTCGACGACCCTTTCACAGGGGTGGCCTAAGACAGTCAGAAAACACTAATACTTACATTATAATTCATAACAGTAGCCAAGTTACAGCTAAGAGGCAGCAGTGAAGATAATCTTATGGTTGCAGGCAGGGTAACCACAACACGATGAACTATACTAAAAGGGAAGGTTGAGAGCCACTGTCTTAGAGTATACCTTTTGGTCACCCTGTGCCCTGGTCCTGTTCTGGTGTGTGAGTCTTTTCTTCTCACCCCTCCCTAACCATCCCAGTCACCATGCCCACCATCAGGCTCCGTGTCCTCACTGAGGAGGTCATACTTAGTGACCCTCAGCCCCATGAGGTAAAGACCTCCCTTGTCCTGGCCATTCATTGGGTCCCCATTGCTGGCAGGGAACAAGTTGAAGGAATGGATGAGGGAGCAATGATCAACCAGGTTTGGGATATACAGCCTCATCTTGGTACCTTTGGCTCTCTCAGTCCCAGGATCCTCGTGTGTGTTACAAGGTACCAACCAGTCTATGCAACGTCACTGGCCCTGCACATCACTGGCAGTCTCTTCTTATCTGGCCCTGAATCTGTGAGGAATTCAAGGGCTGTGGTCTCAACCATCACCCACACTTGGTGGCCCAAGGGAGGCATCACCCCAGGAGATGAAGGCCCGTGGAAGAGGCTTCTCTCAGGCCAGGCTTTCTCCCAGGAAGAGATTGGATGGGCCTGGGAGGAATTTGGTTCCTTGAAATCATTTTGATTTAACTCCTATTTGTTGGCTCACTCACGCCAAGGCATTTGCACACAAAGAAGGCAAACCCACGTGCAGATATAAATAGGGCGATGCTCAGGAGGAAAATGAGAACTGACTGTAGCCATGTGCACTGCTTTTCACTTGGATAAAGGAAGGTGGAGTGTCCTTTCTCAGTCTCCAGGCCACGCCCCCCTGGGAGGAGTCCCAGAACACCTCCAAAGGGTGTTCTGCTTCAGCTAACACAGAGAACAGCAGAATGGAAACGGTTAATAAGAGTTGAAGGAGTTGTTTTGTTCCCAGCTAATTAGGGTTCAGAACCGTAAAGCAACATGCATTATTTCATGGATGGCGGTTAGGGCTACATGTTGTTTTTGAATGAATACCGCTAAATTTCAGTTAAGTAAACACCGTTATTATCAACCTTCGGCTTTGAATATGCTAATGGCACTCCTGTAGGTCCACTTTAATTTCAGCGATGTATTTTAATTTGCGCTATAGAAAGGAAACTATAATTTATATAATTTTTAGAAAATCAAGAATAGGCTGACTTAATTACAGCCTGGTTATTTAAAAATGCATGCACACATACAAACCAACACACGGTGTAAAAGGAAAAAAACAGGCTTGCACAGATGTAAGTCAAGCGTTTTATCACTAGGGTCCAAAAGTATCTAAAATGTCAGGGCTCTCTGGTCACTAACACAGTGCTGTCATCTGTTAGGCCCAGGGGAAGGGGGCAGTATTGGCAAAATCATTTAGTTGAGGCCTATGTAGGGTGTTGTGGCTTTTGTAAGAGTTTAGAAGGAATAAAAGATGAACTAGAGTCCTTAACTCTTTGAAACAGGGTTCTAGCATAGAGGCTGGTGAGTGTACAAATACGGAGAGTGTGCACAAGACAGGATAGGTACTGTCAGACATGTTCAAAACACTGCTTCAGGCCTGAGGGAGGGCGGGGACAGTCTCAGGGGTGTGGAACAAGTCACATGAGGGTCATTTATTGTCCCTGCCCTTCATAAATGGTGCACTTGTCTATATTAAATACACTGGAATGCCTGTGGGAGACAATCCCTAAACGTTAATCAATGCATCAACTGATTGATGGATATTTATTCACAGCACCCACTGGGTAGCAGTAGTCGACACTGGGAGTTTATTTGGAGACTGACAGAGTCCAGTTCCTGAAGATGCAGATCCGTAAACATAAGTTCTTTTTGTATTTATCATTCTTTAAGTTTCTGAACAAAGATTTTTCAGACTCAGCCACAGGAATGAAAAGCAAGATTTGCATATACCACCCAAAAGTGAAGGGACACCATATTTAGCAGCCACTAAGCGTTCATTTCCCTGAAGAATATTTTGAGAGTAACATCAAAAGGTACCTGCGTGACTCCATGCAGAGGAGGAAATTGTGTTCTCAGTCACATTTGTCTGGTTTATCTCGTCAATGGATAGGAAATAAGAATTTGGCCTTGAAAACTTCATAGCACTTGATGTAGAGAGAGGTTAGAGCGATGGCTCAGGAGTCAAGAGCACAGGATGATCTTCCAGAGAACCCCAGGTTCAATTCCCATTGCCATATGGCCACTTACCATGGTCTGTTGCAACCCTATTCCAGGGGATCTGGTTTCTTTCTTCTAGCCTCTGCAGGCACCAGGCATGCACTTGGTGGATAGGTATCCATTCAGACAAAACACCCAGACACACAAATAAATAGACAAATAAAATATTCTAAAGAAATAAAACAACTGGATGTAGAAAGGACCCTCTGCATCCCATGCTGCAGCAGGTCCCCAAAGATGGGCTTTCCTTACCCAACTAAACTAGCAGGCCTGGTGACTGGTCCCTCCGGAGTTGTTACTCCTGTCAAATGGCCAGCTGTGATCTTCCCCTGTGGGCCAGTCAGGTCCTCTCAGGATTGCTGCCATGGATGAGCAGAGAGGGAAGCTGTCTCATTTAGTTTCTGCCTCGCTTCAGACCTCCACAGAGCTCCTGCATGGAGTTGGACCCCAGAGTACGCTTGGACTGCAGTGGCTGAACGTGAGAGGCTAGGGAAAACCCAGTTCACAACAGGGCAGCCCTCTGATTCAGGAGACCAGAGACATCAGTAGATCGGGATAACTGGTCCTCACTAACATCACACCCTACTCGACTCTCGTAGGAGACTGGTGGCTCAGCTAGATGCCCAGATGAGATGGAACACAATGACAGGGACTTCAGGATAAGAAAGAAAACATATCTGTACTCCTGGCTCGGCCTCCTTTTGGAATAAATTTCAGAATAGGAGATAGATTATTTAGCCTTCAATGAATTAAAACAACAACAAGAATGGACATTGTATTGGTTCTGTTTCGGTGATTTTAATTAACTTTCAGAGATCTCCAGCCATAACCACCACCTATCATTCTATTAGAGACAAAATGGAATGGACATAGATACAGCTAAATGTTAATTGGTATAATTACTCAGTTAATATTTTAAGACTCGCTGTTTGCCTTGCTGTACTCCTGTCTTCTTGTGCTTTGAGCTCCTTGTGAAGTTTTTTTTTTTTTTTTTTTTTTTTTTAGAACTTTCTCTTCATCTCCCACAGAGTTATTTTTTCACTCTGGGTTTGCTAGTTATTAGTCAGAGATGATAATAATAATTTTTTTTTCTTAAAGTGCAGGCTGCAGCTGAGAATTTCCAAACTGCAGTGACTCACGTCTGGAGTAGTCATTTATCCCCAAACTCAGAGTCAGAACGCTTTGCCAGGAAGGGGCTCAGGGCTTCCCACTTTAAACAGACCAGTGGTGTGGTGACCCTCTCACCATGTGGGGTGGCTTTCCTAGGCCAATTAGTGGGAACGGTTCTGGACCCCACAAAATGGGTCTCAGAGGATGTCTCCAGTCATCACATTCCTTAGACCAGTAGCTTCCATGTTCACCCCACCTCATCATCACTGGATGTGTATTGTCCCAAGGGTATGCTCCATTGCTACACAGCGACAGGTATTAGGGAGTTCACACACAGTACAGTGTGCGAGGGACTGGCCCTTAGCAGGACCCAACCTTGCCAGAGTTCTACCTGGCTCAAGAATTAGCCTCTCTGGCTTGAATTGTTATTTTATTTTGCGTTCTTCTTTCTTTGTGTTACTAAATAAAGGAGATGGGGAGATAGCTCAGAGGCTAAAGTGCTCGCCTTGTAAGGTTAAGGAGCTGAGTTCAAACCTCCAGCTGTCATGTCAAAAGCTGAATGAGCACATAGATGTCATCTAGCTCTGGTGTGGCCGAGGCAGGCAGAAGCCTGGGGCCTTGTTAGCTGGTTGTTCTAACTCACATGGTGAGCTTCAGGTTCAGTGCAAGACACTGTCTCTAAGTATAGGGTGGAGAGAGACTGGAGAAGGCCTCCAACATAGACCTTTGACTTACACACACATGTGTGAGAGAGAGAGAAAAAGAGAGAGAGAGAATATAAATATTTTAGAAGGAAATGATATTGATCGGGGAAAAATTGAAACCCATGTCATTTGCATAATAAAAATGAAACCAGACA
Organism: Mus musculus; assembly: GCF_000001635.26. Taxonomy (NCBI): domain Eukaryota; kingdom Metazoa; phylum Chordata; class Mammalia; order Rodentia; family Muridae; genus Mus; species Mus musculus. The sequence continues at coordinate 295,067 of NW_019168511.1, read as the reverse complement.
AATAGATGGTGTTTTAGAGTTTTTAGCCAACACAGGGAAGTGTCTGCTAAGGGAGTCTGTGTGGGGACCAACCCACTGCTTACCTGGGATGAAAGCAGGCTGGCTCTTCACTGTCAGCTTACATAGTAAATATGATGGAAGAAATCCAAACAGTAGAACAGTTGCTGACCAGTGGGCTGGAGCTCTAGCTTAGAGGTCAGTAACCCAACCCAGCCTCAAGGCTTGGAGACCAGGACCTCAACAAAGCCATCAGCTGATGGCATGGGCCAGTTTGTGAGTGACACAGCCCATCAGCTGATGGCATGGGCCAGTTTGTGAGTGATATAGCCCATCCGCTAATGCTGTAGGCCAGTTTGTATGGGAAATAAGAATAGGAAGTGTACAAATCTTGAAAAGATATACTAGTGAAAACAACTTTCCAAATAAAACCATATAAAAATCTGGAGTAGAGATAGAATATTTCTGAATGGGAACAGAGTGCTAAAGAAAATGGCAAGATGGAAGAGATGAGGAGGAGATAGAAGAGAAACTACCAACCATAGGGTTTAGATATGAAATGTGATGGGCAGCTCAGGCCAGCTCAGGGCTCTTTTTAAAAGAATGGGCAAGATGGTATAGAAGAATTATAGAAAGAGACGATACTTGCTTGGGCTTTTAGTGAGATACCTTGATGCGAAAACATCGCAGCCAAGTATAGCTGACACCCAGATCTTGGTTTCTTATACAACCCTGGTGTCAAAGCAAGCAGGGCTTCTTCCAAAAATCTGGGAGAATACATGCAGGATGAGTCTGGAATATCTTATCGGGTCGGAAAACCAGACATAGCTTGCAAACATGCAAGTATATCTAAAGGATCCAGGAATCAGTTGATGCTTCCGGAGACCTAAGCTGGCACACTCAGTCAACAACACAATAGCATCGGGTTGTAAACCAAAGCATCAGGTCATCTGTGAGTCTGTGTTGATATCGATTGTACTGATGTACGGTCGCCTAAACTATTGACTGTACAAACAGATATGAGAAACGGACCTGTCCTCCTCAGAAGAGTCCCGCATCATAGTTATAGACGTCGTGACTGGGGAACAGTGCTTAAGTGAGGCTGCACCCAGTGACTTCCTCTCAAAGAGATAAAAAGAGTCATTTTCGAGTAGCGGGGGTTATGGGGGACCATGTCTCAGAAGAGCAGAGTACACAGTGTGTGCCCAGCAAGGGTAAGTAGATGCAGTGTAATAGAAAAAGCTGTAGGACATCAAGAATAATGAGGGATCTTCGAGGCAGAGCAAAAGCACCTACTACCTATAATTGAGACTTGAACTCACATCAGTTAAGATGAGAGATGGTAGCTATGGAGATAAAAAAAAAACACAAATGTCATCTCGGGAGTTATGAAAATAAATGACGGCAGGAAGGGGAATGGGGCAGGAGTGAGTTGTTTTCCACATATATTTTCCAATCAGCATAATTAAAAGAAAAATCTGAAAATACATAATAAGAGAAGTAACTTTGCAAAAGTAGTGTTTTAGAGGCCTGGACTTGCTGTAAAGCAGTACCGTGTTAAAGGAGTAAAGATGGCATGGGGAGACAGCTTAGAGGTTAGGAGCCCTTGCTGCTCTTCCAAAGGGCTCAAGTTCCATTCCCAGCACCCATTTCAGCTCCAGGGGCTGGGACACCTTCCTCTAGCCTCCAAAAGCATCGACAAACAAATGGCAGACATACACACACACACACACATACACACACACATACACACACACACACACACACACACACACACACACACACACAAATACAAGCTACTGCTTCACAGAGGCTAACAGGCCATAGGAACAGAACAGGATCTTAGACTCCAGTTGATAGGGTCGTTTGAATTGTGTTAAAGGTGCCTTTGAAATATTACAGGAAAATGGTGGCTCTTAATCAGTGTTGCTAGATAAATTGGCCAGTCAAAAACAACAGCAACAAAAAGACAAAAACAAACAAACAAGCAAAAAACTAAACAAAAACCCCAAGCTTTTAACCCTACCTCCCATCATACACAAAAAAAACAATTCAAAATCAATAGAAGTAAAAACGAGCATCAGAACAATAAAGATAACATAAGCAACCATTTCTGTGATCTTGAGATGGGCATATATCTATGGGGCCCATAAGAACATTAAACGAGGAGGAAAACATCAGTTATCTAGATTCCATTAAAATGGAAAACTCAATGTAAGTCAGAAGACACATTGAGAGAATGAAGAGCCAGGCCGTGGAGGAAGAGATTGTCACATGTGTGTGTTTTTTTAAAAAAAGGTTTGTGTCCAAAATATGATTGAAAAAACTACTAGATGGGCACTCTGCCATATACCTTCCATCTCAGCACATAGAAGGCTGAGGCAGGAGGACAGTAAATTTGAGGCCAGCCTGGGAAGCAGAGATGGTGAGGGGGGATAACCCTCCTATGGATCAGTGTTTAGCAGATAAACACTTTCTTTTTCTTCTGTATTATGATGTATGTATTATGTATGTATGTATGTATGAATGTTTGTGATGTGTGTACTTGTTAGTGTGGATATGTGCATATGTATATGTATATGTATATGTATATGTATATGTATATGTATATGTATATGTATATGTATATGTATATGTGAAGGCGCATGGTTGATGCTGGGTGTCATTCCTTGCTTGTTCTCCAGTTTTGTTTTGTTTTGTTTTTAATTTTTGAAACAGGTTATCTGGGTGAACCAGAGACTCATTGACTCATCTAGACTGGCTGACCAATGAGCTTCAGGGATGTAACCTGTATCTAACCCTCGCTCCGGAGTATTGGAGTTCAAGGCATGATGTGCCAGTCCCATCTAGCTTTTCATGTGGGTTCTCAGGACCCAAACTCAGATCCTAATACTAGTGTTGTAGGCACCAAATGGACTGAGCTCTTTCCCATCCCCCCAAAAAACTGACTTTAAATTGGCAAAATCACTTTTGTAAATTCTTCACAAAATAATATTATTTATAGCCATACACATAAAAATATTTCAGTATTGTCAATCATCTGATAGGTGGCAATTAAACCCATGGTGAAATACCATTCCATAGCATCCAGAATTACCTTAAGACTAAGAGCTGCAGATACCAAGAATTAGTGAAAATCTGCAGCAACTGGCAGCCATTTACTCCAGGTTTGAGGTTGAGTTTTCCCCCACTGCTTTAGAAGACTATTTGACCATTTCTTCCAAAGCTGAACTTTTGCCCACCAAAGGACCAAGCAGTTGATTCTTAGTAAGCTAACACATTTTCATAACGGAAGTAACAGCTCCTTTCAGTCCAGAGCCATCTGAAAAGTAAATAAATAGCAATACAGATAATGATGGACACCGTGGTAAAAGCAAAAATGTTAGGAAAATGTAGCTAAATCTCATTGGTAATAGCGTAAAGTCCAAAGAGAAAAGGCACATATTAAGTGGACCAGAATTCAGTGCTTATAAACTTCAAGAGCCGCCTAAACTCATCTGTGGTATCTGTGGTACACCATGACTTTGCTACTTGGTAAATTGCTCTCCTGGTTCAGAGTCCTAGTTTTAAGAAAGTAGACAGTCATGGTACATTGTATAACAAGTATCTTCCATGGTTTAAAATAATGCATTCTTCAGGAAAGCTCCTTAAACAGGAAGGTAAGCAACTCAAACGAGCTTCAGGAAGTTCCTGAAACTGACCAGATTCACTATGCCTCTCCCTGCCTGAGTAAACAATAAAAACAGAGTCTCAAAGACTCAGGGAAGCTGAGCTTCAAAACAAAACAAAACAACACTTCTAGAGAAGAAAGGCTGCAGACCAGCAGCTGCCTAGAAGAAACAAAAACCAGCTAAGCTCCATGCGAGAGTTCAGACCAACTGGAGATACCTGACAAGGAAACTCTCCAACCTCTTGAGCTGCCTGTAAGCTGTGTAGTGTACACCAGCTTAGTAAGTGGCCATCCACGCTGAGGTGGACTTTGGTGATATAGTTATCTTTGAATCATTTGTGCCCCTGTAAGTTACAGCTCAACCATTGTTCACCAAATCGGACTTTGGTGATGTCTGTACTTTGGTTGGTAGTGGGCTTCCTGTCTGGGGTAAGTAAACTTGTGTGTTCATCTCCCCAAGAAAAGTCTTGCCATACAACATACTGGGACAGGAACAGATGCTGGACAGAACCAAGGATGAAAAGGCAGGAGTACAAGTTCCTGACTGTGGGGTAACAAGACTACTAAGAGCAATTCTTTCTAAACTAAATCTCCTGTAAAATAACAGCATTTCCTCTATAACCATTAAAAACTTTAAAAGCCCTGCTTCATAGCTACTCTGATCGAAATAACTTCGCTTCTATAAGCAAATATTGCCACACATCTATATGTCACTATACTTCCTGTAGGAAAAGAGGAAACAGCACCAGACAAGTCTACAGCCTGGCTCTATTAGTCACCTAGTGCACCAATTTGCACTCGGTTGTGTTCATCAAAGTTGGCAAATTTTCAATGGAAGCTGATTGGATGTCTCAATGGGTAGAGTGAACAGCAAGTTTGACCACCTGCATTTGATCCCCAAGTGTTATGTAGCAATTTCTGCTGAGTCTGAAACATTCTTTTTTATTTTTATTTTTTAGTTTTTGGTTTTTCAAGACAGGGTTTCTCTGTATAGCTCTGGCTGTCCTAGAACTCACTTTGTAGACCAGGCTGACCTCAAACTCAGAAATCCGCCTGCCTCTGCCTCCTGAGTGCTGGAATTAAAGGCCTGCTCCACCATGCCCGCCCAGCTCAGACTGAAACATTCTTTCCTGCAGGGAAGCTCTTCGTATCAGAAAGTAAACAACTCAAAATAGCTTCAGGAAGTCCCTGAAACTGACCGGATTTACTAGGTTCCTCCTTCCCAAGACTTAATGTCTGGGAGAAACAAACCAGCCTAACTGCCTGGAAGAGGTTTGGACCAACTGAGTCACCTGGAAAGGACACTCTCCCACCTGTCAAGCGGCCTTCAGTGGTGTGTTCCAGGTTTCCAGCTTTTGTGCTGGGTTAATCTTTGATAATGCAGCTGTGTTAGAGTAATTTCTGATCCTGTAAGCCCTCATCCATACTCCTGTAAGTAAACTGGCTTGCCAAGGTGGACTTCGGTAGCATGTGTACTTTGGTCTGTAGTGGGTTTCCTATCTGGGGTAAGTAGGCATATGTGTTGTATCTCCCCAGGGAAACTTTTGTCAAACAGTAAATGCCTCCTTGCTGGGACTTTTTATAATCAAGATTTAGCATAGTACATGACTCTTATAAAACTATACCAAGGTTTGCTATTATTACAGTTTGTAATGGTTGGTGTCTGCTTGACAAAATCAAGAATCACCTGGGAAATAGATCTCTGGGAATGCAGGTGAGGGGTTATGGGAAGACTTTGTATGGGAAGACCAATGTTGACTATGAGTGCAACTATCCCCTCTGGCAGGGTATTCTAGGACTGGAAAATGGAAAGAGCTGACCATTAGCAAGCATTCATTGTTTTCTGTTTCTTGACTAGATACAACGTAACCATCAGGCTCTTAATAACTTTGGCTTTCAATGTGAGACAATGGAGTATACCTTGCCTTTATTCTAAGTCAGAACGAACCCTTTTCCCTTTAAGTTGTTTCGTTAAGGTATTTCTTTACAGCCACAGGAAAAGAACAAGCACTATAACTGTCCTTTTTCTTGCTATGCTTAACTTTGGCGACAAAAGTGACATCTGGTGAATTGTCACACTCATGAATGCTTGTTCCTCTCAGGACATTTGCTGGGAGCGTGTTATTGTCAACACATGACTTGTAATTAGAAGCTAATCAGAAAAAACAGTGTGCTGGACAGTATACTAGAGTGACATTTTGAGACATTACAGCCTGACCAAGGAAATACAAGGTTTCTGGTGTGGCTAGTGGGCAGGGTGAAGGGCCAAGAGCTTGAAGGTAGAGGTCAAGATGAGTTGAGGAAATATTACAGGTCTTTTCCTCCATCTTAAAAGGAGCTGAGCTCACCCTATATATAAATGGCCTTAGAGCTCTTTAAGTAAGGACTCCTAACACTTAAAATAGTTGTAAGTTCTATTTCCAAATTAAATATCCTACTTAGTTGTACAAGGGAGCCATGGTGGAGAGTAGATTTAGCTTAGCATTTTTATTAATGACATTCACGTGGACCATTCATCCAACAGTCTTCATATTTGGAACACAGGTAATTGTTAAATGACCGAGGAGTTATATTCAGGGGGTAACATTTAGCTCTTCTTTTCAAATTATAAATAATTTCGGATGTTGACTTCAATATATTTCTAAATGCTCATTTGAATACACTTCACTATTGAGTGGCCATGATTAACATGCGTTGTAGTAATGAATAACACCAACCAGGTTCTTCTCATCTCAAACTGTTTATATTAGATGTTTCTAGTAAAACTATAATATAATAAATATTTATCATAAAGCTACCCTTGTCTCCTACAAATTCATGGATGTCTTCTGTTGCCTTTAAACTAACAAGGTAAAATGTAAGCAAGAGGAGTAATAGAAGATGTTTATTCAGTACACTCTGCCAGGCGTCTCAGGCAGCCCACACATGTCAGTTCTTCAACTCTCCAACAGTCCAGCTTATTGCTCTTGTAGATTCCACCAATAGGAATCCAAGACAGGAATACTAGGTGTCCACATAGACTGCAAGAGGGAATTTGGATTTGAATCCGGGCAGTCTGAAACCCAAACCCGAGCTAGTAATTACTCTGTTGTAACTGCATAGGCAAGAATGGTTTAAAATAGAGGGAATCTAGATTTTCATTACAGAATAATACATACCCACCGGACGCATTTTTTAAAAGACATATTTAATTATATATAGAATGTTCATAAATCCACCAAAAACCTAAACATGAGAAGTGATTCCACTAATTAATTACTCTGCTGGGGGCTTGATCCTGAAGGGTTTTTAACTAAATTATCTCATCATCCTAACTCTGAGATAAGTCCTTTTTTTTTTCCTTTTTTTTTTTTTTTTTTTGAGACAGGGTTTCTCTGTGTAGCCCTAGCTGTCCTGAAACTCACTTTGTAGACCAGGCTCCCCTCTAACTCAGAAATCTGCCTGCCTCTGCCTCCCGAGTGCTGGGATTAAAGACCTGTGACACCACGCCCGGCTCGATAAGTCCTCTTCTTATCTACACTTTAAAGATGAGAGAAAAGGAAACCCAGACGTTATTTTGTTCAATGTTACAGAGAGTGAACAAATGGAATCGGCCTGACTCAGCAGTAGCGTGCGTGCGTGCGTGCGTGCATGTGTGTGTGTGTTGGCGCGTGCCCCCCCACATGCATACACAACTACTTTATACAGCTTCCTCATTACCAGTCTGCCACTTTGAGTGTAAAATATGAGCATCTATTTATTTATTCACAAAGTATTTATGGAGCACTTAATATCATGTGATCCAGGTATATTATAGCAACGGGGATACAGCAGTGAGCAGGTGAATAAACTTCTGTTATATTCTAGTGAGAAGTGAAGCCATCCTACCACTCATTACAGTAAAACGTAATGAGCACAAACTCAGAAGACATTCCACGGTGCCTTGGGAACCAGAAGTCTCATTAATTCCCGGCATGGCAAATCCCTTGTAAATCCGTGTGTGTGTGTGTGTGTGTGTGTGTGTGTGTGTGTGTGTGTTAGACTTGCACTGAGCACAATTTAGATGATCCACGGTCGGATCGTTCAACACATCCTCTTGAGGGAGGCAGGCACTTAATCATCTCATCTACTGGTGCCATTGCTTGCCACCAATGCTACAGATTGGATCAGAATCTGCTAAAAGTAGCTAGCCATGGTGCACAGAGATTGCTAGAGTCCTGGTATTCTAAGTGTGAACAGGAGAGAAAGAGGGCAGGTGTGAGCTCTCGTGATGGGATGGCTTGGATGGAGAGTGGGGAGGAGCAGTCTTACCAAAAGCCACCTGGCATAACTACTTATGTTTCATCCAGACCAGCAGCTGAACGACACTAGTTTCTTTTTATACTGTTTCATTTCTATTTAGTTTTGCAGACAGCTTTCTATGTGGCCCCGGATGACCCTGAACTCATAATCTTCCTGCCTCTCAGCCCCCTAGGTGTGTGCTGCTATAACTGGCTATTTAACAGTAGGTGATGGTTGGCAGAAGTAGTTTTACAAATCTGCATGCTATTTGAACAATGAGAGTGATTATAGAATAAAAAGTAAAATCATGGTTTAAGGAGAGGAGCTCTTAAGAGTACGGGCATCGAAATGTTCCCTCTCTGCTTGTTGCTTTGTCACTGGTGGGGAAGCACTCATAAAATCTTGACCATTTTTAAGCACACTTGTTGGGCCCCCACAACGTTGGAGGTGTGTTAGCCCTGGTCATTTCTGGAATCTTCCCTCTTGGCTTTCTGTCTGCTGTGAACACCATCTACAGCCACATACTCTCTCTGTCTCCATGTTCTGCCAAGCTCATGAGTACAGGCTATCACATCCTAAATAAAACCTTTGAAAACATGAGCTAGCTCCCTGGAAGCACTTTAGCCACAAGGATGCAAATACAGACATCCACTGTCTAACATTCATGTGCGTGTATCTGAATTTCGATCAACTGTAAGACTGAATAACCCTAGTGTGTGCATACTCACAAATTTCATTTACTCATTTGCTTGTTGGCTGCCACATGATTGCCCTACCTTTTGTTTATGGTGAATCCTGTTGTTATAAACATATCTAAATATTTGAGTCCCTACTTTGAACTATATTCCCAGATGCTGGATTTGAGGATGATAATGTAATTGGATGTTTAAGTTTTTTAGGAAATACTGCTCTGTTTTCCATGCCAAGAGTTATAGGAATGTTCCAATTCATATTACACTAACACTTGCTATTTTGATTTTCTAATAGCAGCCATCCTAAAGGCTTGTGCAATGTGTCCTTTTGGTTTTGAGTTTTCTTTGCCTAGTGATTAGGGATGTGACCTTCCCATTTGCTTACTGGAGATCTCTGTGTCTTCTTTGGACTTTGCTTACTTTAGAATTTAAATTCTTAGAACTTAAACTAATGCCACAACTAATACACTCACACGGAACTTTATGTTCATTATGCAAGTGATCTGCTATAGAAAATATTGGACAGATGCCAAAATTGTAGAAAATTCTAACCCTGACAAATTGTCCACTGAAATTTTAACCTAGCAATAAGTGAGTGTTGGATAAGCAAGATTCTAATTATAATTCTCTGAAGGATTTACCACTGTGGTCAGTGCCAACACAGATCCCAGGAAGAATCACGATCCACACACATTTCTGTTTAGCAACAGCGGTAGGATAGCTGGTAGATTCTGTGAAATAAATCTAAAGGCCAGTAGCCAACCACACGCTTAGCACAAGGTTGAATTCCAGAGGGAAGCATAACTCTTTGGCTAGAAGGCCAATTGCTAGATTGCAAGACCAAATAATCAATTAAATTCAGGAAACACACACATACCACTATACAGGACGCTAGTGGCAGGTGGTTGCTAATACCCTGCAGTGGGATGATCACTCTGGATAAGGAAGATCCATGCCTTGTCATATGGAGTAGAAAAAAAGGGATACCGCACCTATGGGTGACAAATTCTCAGGAGCTCTTGATAGGTATTTTCCAGCAGCCTGAAAGATCGGTGTGGGAAAAGAGGAACAGGCATGGTTTTTGAACTAGTGCTAATGAATGAGCTTGTCCAGCAGAGAGATTTCAAGAACAAGAGATGAGCTAACCACATTGCTAATCATGTAGGTCGTTGTTCAGTGAGATGAGCTGTCTCTGAGGAACATATGGAGAGTGTGGTGTGAAATCTTACAAGGCTGCCATGAAGAACAGGCATACTCTAGGGGTCTCCTAAGCACCAACAGGGGCCAGCTTCTTGAAAGCAAAGAGACGGTGTCAGCCCACGAGTAGCGAGCCCAGCACCTCAGAAATCATGACTGAGCTGCTTATTCTGATAACTCTTGGGAAAGGATATTCAGGACAGCAAGATCCAAAGATGAAGAAAGCTCTGGGGAAGGCTGGAGGGAAGTTACTAACAAAGAAAAACAAATGACACCAAAAATAAGCACCGCCTCTGCCTCTCCCAGCCTTGCTGCCCCTGCTTCACCCCCTCCTTCCTGTCCAAAAAGCAAATGTCTAGCGATCTATAGCCTAAATTAAGCGTGACCTAATCAATCTCAAGAGCCGATTCCGATCTGTTGGTAAGGTCTGGGTAGTGTCCTGAATTGAGAGGGGTTGAGATAGTGTATCTAGGCTCAACAGGAAAGAACAGGGATCGATTAGCTCTGTCTGCTCTGACCTCACCGGAAGTGTAGAACAGGATGGTCCAGAAAGCTAGTACTTTCAAATACCTAGGGAGAAGCTATTTGGAAAAACAAAATAATTGAAGTCTGTGAGAAGAGGGGCATGCTTAAACCTGAGAGAGGCTTATCAACAGTGGAGGTTTAAGTTTTGTGGCATTTTAATGGAGGCTACCTCTGAAAATAAGGAAGCTGCTGTACCCCATTCCAGGGGTGGCCTCCTTTCCCATTCTCTGACCGGCAGTCTCAAAACAGCAGGAAAAGATTGGGTTGGCAGCTGCTGCATCTAATGCTTGACTTCAGGCCCAGGGACAAAGATAACCTGCACAGGCCTCCATCCCGTCCTTCCCCCAAGACCTGAATCAAGGGATAGAATGGAGAAATGGCTCCCCAGAGCCTCCACAGGCTTTCCTCTTTATCTTTGACCTGTGACTACTAGTCCCTAATCCAGTGAGTGTTCCTGTCACTACTGGACCAGACTCAGGCCCTCTGGTCCCTTTACCAGGTAACTGTGCCCACTCCCCTGAGGCTCCCGCCCACTTCTTCGAGGCTTGATCCAAGTATGATGGTGATGTCAGCGGCTTCTGGCTCCCTGCCTGCAACCCACGCTTTCCTCCGCAACAAAAATGCTTCAATTCTTCTACCCCTAGTGCTTTCAAGTTGCCCGTCCCCAGCCTGCCACAAAGGGCTCTGTTCTCCTTTCCCTGTCTCAGCAGAGACTCAAGGCTGCCCGGGGGAAAAGCTGGGGTTGATGGGGGTAGGTGGGCGGGGATAGAATGGTTCCTGGACTCTCACATACCCTTCTCCGGGGATATTGAGGAAATCAAGGGCAAGAGAAGAAAAGGGACTCGAGGAGACATAGAGTCAATGGCAGAGGTGCAGGTGGGACCTTTTTTTTCTGTAGCTTGGTCCCATCTATTAGCATCCTGGGACTGCTAATTTTGGTTATTACTTTATACCTTTTTTTTTTAAGTACCTCTCCTTACCATTTTTTCCCCTCTCATAATTCTGCCTGGCTCCCCATCTCCCTGTCTCTGTCTCTCTTTGTCTGTCTCTGTCTCTCTTTGTCTCTGTCTCTCTTTGTCTGTCTCTCTCTCTCTCTCTCTCTCTCTCTCTCTCTCTCTCTCTCTCTCTCTCTCTCTCTCTCTCCCTGCCTGCCTGCCTCTGTCTCTCTCCTTTCTCCCAACCCCATCTGTCTTCCTGGACAAGGAACAGCTGTTTGTGCACCCAAACTTGGTATCCTCCAAAGACTGTAAGAGGGACCCTGACTGAAGAGGGTAGGGTCAGAGAATCCCCTCTGACTTAGCTGGGACATAGTCCTCTGATCTCAGAGCCCCCCCCCTCAACCCGGAAAATCTATGGATCCCTGTCTGTGTCTCCTTCCCCCCTTCCCCTCCCCCATTGGACTCTTTCTCTGGGAGTGCAGCCAAGGGGGATGGGGAGGGAGGGTGGAAGTCACCTGGGAAGGGAGCACTTATGTTATCTGATGAGGCAGGTCAGTGTGTTCTGCCTCAAATGCTCACTGAGAGACAGGAGTAGGAGTTCGGGTTTTGCAACCAGATACCTGTATAATGCATAATAAACAAGGAACACAGGTGATATGGGCTTTTATTATTTTTCTAATCACAGGCTTCACTTGTGAAATGGGGGGCGGGATGAGTCAGGCATGTCTCTCTGTGGGGGTCCTCAGCGTGTCACCTTTGGTGGGCTCATAGTTTAGATGGGGGGGGCTGTTGGATATTGACAGGTGATCCTCAAATCCATAGCATTGGTCTCATGGAAAGAATACTGTGTAATGAGTACAGAGTCAGGGGTTGCTTCGCCCAACACAGCCTCAAATGTTCTGTGTGATCCAAAGGAAACTGCGTGCTCGCCAAGTCCAGATTCTCCCACATCTGGAATAAAGGACTTGAACCCAACCCCGATGAATGGGTCTCACATAATAATATCCCATGTCTTTCCAGTTTCAAGATGTTTCCATGTAGAAAAAAAAATAATAACGTCCATGACATAAGGATGGGGGAAACTTCCAGGAAAACCTGCCTGTCACTTTTATTTGTTTAAACACGTTGAAGTTCCGGTTGAACTTAGTTTTCAGAAAATGAGGTCAGCAACATTAAAATAGATAATCCTGTCCCTTACCCACAGGTCTCCAGTCTGGGAAGTAAGATTGTCTTCAGAGTGAAGGGCAGCCTTAATTGGTTCTTGCAGGCAGGCCATCCCTGTAGCACTTCCTCTGCCTGGACTGAACACCATCCACCAAAACAGATAGAGTCTGGGCTGGAGAGATAGGTCAGCAATTAAGGGCACCTGTCACCACGCCTCGTGGCCTGAATTCAGCACCTGAAACTTGTATGATGGGAGGAGAGAACCTCGTGGCCTCATCAGACACATGATCTATCTCTTAGAGAAGGACTAAAAAAACAAAAAGTACGCTACTGGTGACCAAACAAAGACTTACCAGTCACCTCTGCTCCATTTCTCGTAATCTTGTGATTGATTATGTGTGCCTGAATTCATAAGGTTTATTGGTCAGCTATGAGTATGCCAGGGGTGCTCAGACATAGCACATCTGCCCCTTTGTCCAAGTCTAGGCTACCGCAGACATCACTAGTCAACTGTTGTTTTTCACAAACCCTGAACATGACCTATTTCTCAACATGCTGGACAGCCCTTAACAATCAATAGGCGAGCTGGTGGAGTGAAACCTGCCTTTCATCCGTGCATCTAAACATCTGAATCACGTAAGTAACTCCTTTTGTTGAGATGGCTGACTCACCAAGCAACCTTCTGATTAGAACATAGTTTCCCATGGATGTTACAGAAACCAGATGGACTTTTCGGAGGACAGGATTGCCTAGTCTTCATGGGTAAGGACATTCCTCACTAGACACAGGCCTCATAAATCTGGCGATTGCAACTCATTCTGCCTTTATGTGAGCGTTCTGATAACTAACAGTCGACGGGCCAAAATTCTGAACCCTGGCAGGTTCACTGAGACAATGCTCCTAAGGCGAGAGCCCTTGAGATCACCCTCATCCTCCAGATAAATTACTCATCTCCCCTGGGTAGCTTGACAACACACATCTTTCATTAATTCCAGTCTCTAAGAAGAGTCCCAAGGAGCCTCACCCAGGAGGTTCTGTGACTTAAGGGGTGTCTGCTACTTACACGACAAGAACGGTGGACCACGTGTTCAGGTTTCCTGACAATATTGCCCAGCAAGCTAAATGGGAAAAGAAAGAAAAGAGGTAAGAAGGTAGGAGCCTCAAAACAAGATCACCCCCATCAGACGGCTCCTAAACCTCCCTCAGACTTCAAATAGCCAGCACCAGGGCATCTCACTGTGGAATATTCTCTCCATTTCCTGGTTTCTGTGAGCATGCTGATGGAGGAAGGAAGCACAAGCTCTTCAGCCTCATTATCTCCACTTGGCGTCGCAAAGTAAGATAGAGCCTTGTCTCGCACCAAGGCCACAGTTGATGCAGCCTGTGAATGTACTCCCAAACCTTGCCCCTAATAGGCTTCCATGAAAATAGCACACAGTAGCTCTTTGTCTCCTAGTCTGACTCAGACCGGTGTCCTGCAGAGCACACGTCTACATTTGTCAGTTTTTTGTTTTTTGTGTTTTTTATTTTTCCCAGTGAAAGTCAGCTCTAAAGCAAATGACTTTACCTTGGGGAGAGGCCTTGGTCCTCTCAAGGTGTCAGCCTCTGTCCTCAAAGACAGGGTTACTCCAGCTGTCCTGGACTGAATCCAAATGTCCAATTCCTCAGTGGTGGTTGTTCAGAATATAGCCAGGTTTGGAAATAGAAGTGCCTGCATGTAACAGAACCGTGAGAGGGCCCCTGACCCGGTGGAATTGATGTCCTTCTGTCTTAGTTAGGGTTTTACTGCTGTGAACAGACACCATGACCAAGGCAACTCTTATAAAGGACAACATTTAATTGGGGCCGGGTTACAGGTTCAGAGGTTCAGTCCATTATCATCAAGGTGGGAGCATGGCAGTATCTAGTCAGGCATGGAACAGGAGGAGCTGAGAGTTCTACATCTTCATCTGAAGGCTGCTAGCAGAATACTGGCTTCCAGGCAACTAGAATGAGGGTCTTAAAGCCCATGTACACACCTATTCCAACAAGGCCACACTTACTCCAGCAAGCCACGCCCACTCCAACAAAGCCACACCTCAAATAGTGCTTCTCCCTGAGCCAAGCATATACAAAACATGACACCATTTAGAAGAGAAAATTTGTCACCCAGACTCCAGGAATGCATGCACCCAGAGAAAGGTGATCTAAGCGCACTCTCAGACAGTGGCCATCTGTAAGCCAAGGAGAAAGGTCCAAGGGAAATCCACATGGTGAACACTTTGATCTTGGTTCTTCTGACCTCCCGAATGATGAGAAAACCAGTTTGCATTGTTTAAGCCATCCCAGCGTTGCTGTTTTGATGTGCTGGTTTTCCTTCTTCCTTGCTAAGATGGATTTGACTAACCTCAGAATTTATCAGTTGCCATGGGCCTCTAGTTAAGCCTGCAGAGTGTTTAACACTGGATTCTCTGAGTTAGCACTACCCTTTGGACTAAGAGACAGTGGGTTAAGAACCTCCTCATATCTGAGGAGTTAGAGGGGTGGCTCAATGTGGGTAAGAACACTTGTTCTAGCACAGAGAATTGAGTTTAGAGGCCCAGCACCCGCATAAAAGCCTAGAGTGGATGTGTGGGTCTGTAACCCTGCCACAGGGGAGCTAGAGACAGTTGGGTCCAAAGGGCTTGCTCATCAGCTGCTCTAGCCAGATCGGTGAGAGACCTTGTCTCAAAAACGATGGTGGAAAATAACAGTGGCAGACACCAGTGCTGACATCTTGTTCCAAACACACATGCTCACACGTACACACACACACACACACACACACACACACACACACATTGTGGTGGTTTGAATACACTTGGCCCAGGGAGGGGTACTATCAGGAGGTGTGGCCTTGTTGGAGGAAGCGTGTCACTGTGAGGATGAGCTTTGAGATCCTTCTCCTAGTTGCCTAAGGACAGTCTGCTCCTGGCTTCTTTTCGATGAAGATGTAGAACTCTCAGGTCCTCCAGTTCTATGCCTGCCTGGACACTGCCATACTTCCCACCTTGATGATAACAGACTGAAACTCTGAACCTGTAAGCCAGCCCCAATGAAATGTTTTCCTTTTTAAGAGTTGCCTTGCCTTAATTAACACACACACACACACACACACACACACACACACACACACACACACCATACACACATACTATACATGCTAACCAAATTACCATGCAGAACTGTCACATCTTTATGCAAAACTCTGCAGCAGCTCCAAGTCCTCTTGATCTTCTTCCCATGGACTTCCACTGAACCCTCAATGCTCCCTCTACACCAACTCCACTCACATCTTCACCCTTCTTTATCCTCAAGCAAGACCCAAGTAGCTTCACACTTGCTGTGTCCTTTCTCTTGAAAATTGTTTTCCCAGAATCTGCTTGGCTAACTCCACAGGCTCTTCAAGTCTTTGCTGAGACACCACCATCTCAGCTTGGCCCATCTTGAATGCCCATGGCCACCTTCCTGTATTAGACAGTTTCCTATCACTGTGAGAAAAAACAACAACATAAGAAGAAAGGCTTATTTTAGCTTATCTCTTTAGAGCATCCAGTTTCAGGGTGTTGGATCCACTACTGTAGGTCTGTACGAAGGCAGAGCACCGTGGCAGAAAGCTCTGGTAGATCTGATCACCTCACCTCACGATTGGGGCCAGGGGCCAGGTAAAGGGACACCACACACACCGAAAGCACACCGCCATTGACCATTTTCCTGCGGTTCAGCTTCGCCCTACCTCTTAATATTCCATTCAGTTGTAAACGCATTCATGCGCCAATGCCTTAGTCAAGTCAGCAGCTGCATTGATCAATCTCAGTAGCACTGACAGCTGGACCAGGTCCTCAACATGGAAGCCTTTGGGGAGACACTTTCAGATCAAGTCCATAACACGTCCTAACGTCTACCCCTTTTGGACACAACTCCACTCCCCTTGCTTGTGCGCCTCTCTTTCCACAGTACTTGCAATCCTTTACGTTTGAGGTATTATTTACTTTATGTATTGTTCAGTGCCTTTCCCACCTCCATATAGTGTGCAAGCCCCAGAAAACCAAAACTATTACAGATATGTCCCCAAGTAAGTATAACAGTACTTATCACGGAATAGGTACTTAATAAGCATCTGTTAATGAATGGCGTCTTGTATGAACTATTATTTTTGTATTTTCCACAATTAGGTTAAGATGAACATGCTCGAGTTTTCCGGCAGCCATTAAAAGCCCTGTAAGATGTCTCAAGGGCTTGACTTTGTTTTGTGTTGAAATGTAGATGAGATGGTTGACTTCTAGGTGTCTGTCAGGTTGAAGATGGCCACACCAATGTTCTACCAGATCACCTTTGTCATAGGTCCCTAGTGGACAGAGTGTGCAAACACACAAATGATCTTTGTTATCTGCTACTAACCCCCGCTTCCCCAAATCATCCACAACCACCAACCGGCTTAGTCAGAGCAGAAAACATTGCTGTCAGATATGCCACGACTAAAATGTGTGTGTATCCAGACATACCACCATACATAATACATACATATATATACAGGTGTGTATATATGTGTGTGTATGTATATATGCATAATACATATATACTTATGTATATGCATACATATTTATATATATACACATGTACACACATATAGACATACATACATGTAACATGCACAATATATGTAGACATGTATGTACGTGTGTATAATGTATGAGTTAACTAAATTCTGCAAAGAATCATATATATATATATATACACATGAATGAGTTCACTAAATTCTTCAGAGAATCAGAAGTGTGGGCAGGGTGACCTTAGCCATCAAAAAGAAAAACCAAAGGTTTTAGAGGATTTTGAGATATTGGAAGATAGCATGAACACCTAAGAAAGGATATTGCTGACCATCAACTAGTTGGGGATAGTCTTCCGGTTGTGAAAAATGTTCTAATTTTCCTGGCTGTTCAACTACCAAGTTCATCGTGTAGCTTCTGGTTCTCTCAGACAAGAGCATTATCCCCAAACCGAGTCAGTCTCCAGATTGTTCCTTCTAACCCAGGGAATACTCAGTGGAGGATGCAGCCATTCCACTATGCCTTTACCTCTGGGGGAGCATAGAAAACATTCTCTGGAAACACTGTTAACCATCTCTTACCGGTGTCAGTGACCCGCCTCCACCTGGAATCCCAGTATCTCCTGGTAAGCACCTCTAGACACCCACAGTGAGGCTCTGGAGGGAGCAGGAATGAGGAAGGAGCCACTAGAAAATAAGTTCCCTCAAAAGAGCTTTGCCACCACGTTTATTCTTGCCACTAGAGAGAAATGCTCACATACCCTCTCTGTCATCTGTCAATCATCTTCACAATACCCATATGCAAGCTTTCAGCAAACAGGACATGGCTTCTTCCTCTCTTCAGTTTCTTCTTCCTCCTGCAGGAGTCTATATTCTAGTCAGAGAGATGTATTAAAAAACAAACAAAAAAAGTCTCTGACTTCTGGGGGATCCCCCTCCAACAGGTAGGAATGACTCTACAATGGGTGACAGATGTCAGCAAGAGAAAGGCACACAGTGTCTGAAAAACCCGGAGGAGGACAGGACTACTCAAGAAAGGGGCATCCAAAATCTTTCCCTAAGGAGCTCCGGGTGAATTCTGTTGAAAGTCAAAGTTTGCCAAGGCAAAAAGAAGTTAAAGTCTTTTGGGAGCTGAGATGGGTGGTGTGTCTGTCCGTGGATAGAGCATCTGCCTTGCAAATATGAAGCCCTTAGTCTCAGATCCCAGAACTGGAGAGCCAAATGTAGAAGCGCGTGTCCATAATCGGTTGCCCCTGTGGTAAAATGGGAAGCCGATACCAGAGGAACCCCGGAAGGTCATGGGCCAACTATCCTTCTGTACACAGTTGAAACATGACAGTTATGTCTCAAAAGAGGTGGGCTGCAAGGACCAGCACCTAAGGTTGTCATCTGTTTCATGCAAGAACACACACATGCACACGCAGACACACATGCAATCGAAGCCCCTTGATTTAACTGGCTTATGCAGAGACTGCTCTGAAGGAGGTTTCCAAAGGATCCATGCAGCATTCAAATAACTAGTTAATGAGGGGTAAAGTCGGCCAGAAAGAGTAGTTGACTTTGGGAAAACCAGAAAGGGAAAGTACTGGGTTGATTTCTTTCACACGCGTGGACAAGTGGAGCTGAGTGGAAATAAAGTGCGCTGGATAAGCTAGCCATGTTCAGAACGATTGACCCTCCTGGCTATGACATCAAGCAGCAGGTTCTGCCCCCCCCCACCCCCCACTGGATACACCTCCTGGGAGTCATAGCTACAGGATAAGCTCTGGGGTCTTAGGATCTGACACTATTTGCAGAGCTTGAGGGAAATGTCACGGCCCTGGGGATACTAGGAACTCACTGCTTTTCCTTTAAGACAGATTCCACAAGCCAGGAGGGAAGGGCCTGGGTGAGGTACTCTCACTATCCAGGATCAGTTCAAGACGATGACTCTCTCATTAGTCTAGTTCTTAGGCTAGTCAAAGGGATGAGAAATGGAAGTGGCATCCTTGGTCGTTCTCGCCAAAGTTTTTATTTTACTCTGAGAAACCAGGATTCCAGAGACTTGAGTGAGGTCCCACAAAGTGACAGAGTTGAGAATGGGGGAGGGGGGAGTTTTATTTAGTTCTGGGGCATAGCCCCTTACCTCAACCAACATCCTATTTCCTGTTTTACCACTTCTCTATTTTCACGGAGGAAAAAAAGCAGGTGAGGCTGAAAGAAAGGGAAATGTCCATGAGTAAAGGTGACCCTCAGTGGGGCCAGAATGTCAGGCCAGATGGAGCCTCAGAACCGATTTAGCCAGACACCTTCCTGGAGACTGAAAGCCAGCGTCAGTCCAAGGCCAGAATCCCTTGTAGCTCTCTCTAGGCATTCCCGTGGCTCCCGGTGAGCCCTGGTACCCTGTTGGCTTCTGTTCAGAGGTTTTGCCCGTTGGAAAACCTGTCCCGATCACCCTGGGGTGGGCTGACTCCAGCTGCTGCAGCCCCACTTCCTCTAACCACACCGGAAGCACAGAGCCCTCCTGTCCTCCAGACAGTTGCACTTTTACCCCAGTCAGATCTCACCTCTGCAAGATTTCCTGCAGTGCCTCCCCAGAGTCACTCTTTCCCTTTCTGCGGCTCATTACACAGGCTTAGGTTCAATTGTTCTTCCTCAAATACTTGAAAACATTTCCACATACTCTGAGCAGTTAAGAGTCAGGAGCCTCTCTTCCTCTCCATCAAATACAGCGCTCTGTGTCTTTCCAAAGCTATGCTGTGGTATTGCTGACAAAACGGTTGGGGAAATTCACGATGTACAGCTCGGATGTTTTTGTCTCCGTGACGAAGTGACAACAGGAGTCAAACGGCTCAGTTACAACTGTCACCTTACGTGGCTACCCTGTACATGCACCGTGAGAATGCTTCAGGCTGGCTCTGCCATTGGCTTTCAGGTATATAGTGCATTATCATGGCCATGCCAAGCACTGGATGTCTTGAACCTATCCAAAGTCATTTACATTTCTGAAGCAGCTTATAACTTGGAATATGTAAATAAAAGGGCATTGACAAGAGCCAGGAGACTTAATTCAAACTTGGCCCTGGCATTCCCCTGTACTGGGGCATATAAAGTTTGTAAGACCAAGGGGCCTCTCTTCCCAGTGATAGCTGACTAGGCCATCTTCTGCTACATATGCAGCTAGTGTGAGTTAGAGACAGTTCTAAGAAGGCTATCAGTGTCAAAGAGTCTTTGAAACCAGATCGCGGGCCAGGCTGAGCACAAGCCAGCAACAGCTCACGAAGGATCCCAGAGCCAACAGCAGTTTGAAGTCTCATTGTGGCTAGGTCTGAATGGCTCTAGAGGGGAACTGGTCACTAGGGCTGGAAAGGACAACCAAGCAAGGTTGAAGGTGCAGCGCTGGGCTGGAGAGATAGCTCACCTGCTAGCATACTTGGGGAGCAAGTATGAATGGAATTGAGTTTGGTTTCCAAAGCTCTTGTGTTGTTTAAGTTCCACCAGCTGGTCCAATTTGTATTCCCATTGCTAGGATTGGAACAGGCTGATCCCCAGAGCTCACTGGTCATGTGGTCCATCCTCTCTCCACAGAGGGAAGAGAAGCTGATGATTGAAATCCATGGCGCAGGGTAGCAAAGTGCGAATCTTGAGAGGCAGACCAAGAGGATGCTGCAGGACCTGGCTCCGTAACCTCCCACAAGCATCTTGCCTCCAACCCTGAGCTTTATATTAGTACACAATGAGTGGGTTGAGCCCTGCAGGGTCCCCAGGCTGCCTTCCTAGCTAACACTCTGACATTCTGGGTGATGCTTCATGCAACGCTGAACCTTTAGATTTCTAGGATTTCTATTCTTAAGGAAAAGGGAATGTGGCTGCTGCTGCTGTATCTTGAAATGACCTTGAGTCAGGATGTGTGGCGTTAGAAACCCATGTTTTTGTAGCATCAGTTAGCTCTTATGGAGTTTCCAGGGGAAGTGGGTTTACATGTTTTGATTATTATTTCTTCCGTAACCATGTTTCATGAAACACCTTGAAATAGGTCCTTAAAATCTATCCTATTCTCTTGCACAGGAGAGTCCTTTTGGTTCTTGGGTCTCCAACTTAAGTCACTGTGGCCTTGGTGGGGCTTTGAATGACTTACGATCTGAAAAATGACACAACTTTCCCGTTCTGTGGCACCATGAGACTCAGTAAGCGACACTTTGCAGATTCAAAAGGGAGGCAGGTTTTTGGTCTCTTAAGAGATGTCCTAAGAAACCCTGGCATCTCATAGCCCGCAGTCCTTCCTGGGCGCCTGCTCCTAGAGATGATGACCAGCTGTCAGAAGCGTTGCCTGCTGCTGCAGGTGAGACTTGTGTCCCCCACGGCTGTGCAAGTTAAAGGTTTGGTCCCCATTCTGTTCTGCTGTTGAGTGCCGGCTGAAGCTTTAGGAACTGGAGCCCCCGGGGGGAAGTGAGGTGCCAGGCTATCAAGACAGCTCCTCAGAATGGGCTGAAGAACTCTGACCTCCTCTCCCTCCCCCTTCCCCTCCCCCTCCTCCTAATCTTCCCCCTCTCCCTCTCTCTCACTTTCCTTCTCCCCCTCCCCTTTCTCCTTTCTCTCTCTCTTTCTCTCCCTCTCCCTTTCTCCCTCTCTCTCTCCCCCTTCCCTGCCTCTCTCCCCCTTCTCTGGACTCTCTCTCCTTCTATCTGGACTCTCTCTTCCATTCTCTCATATTCTCTCATTCTTTCTCGTTCTCTCTGTCTCTCTGTCTCTCTCTCTTTGTTTCTGTGTGTGTGTGTGTGCGCGCGCGCACGCAAGTGAGTGTATGGGGGAGTGAGGGTAGGGTGTACATGTATGTCCAGGAGCAAATAAAAAACCCAAGTCTCATTTCTCAGGTGCCATCCACATTTTGGGGGGAAACAGGCTCTCTCATTTTGCCTGTGCACTGTCTGAGCAGCCTGGCCAGGAAGCTCTAGAAATCCTCCATCTCCGTCTTTCCAGAACTCTGTCTACCATTATGCGTTTCCATGCCAAGTTTTCCACATGGGTTCTGGAGAGCTAACTCAAGTCCTCATGCTGGAGCCCAGGGGTGAGGGAGCAGCACTTGACTGACTGGGCCATCTCCCCAGATCCCTCCCAGTCACCATGAGGCGGGCATGTATCTCTGCCATGTGTACTGTTTAGACAAGACCCCAAAGCAACAAGAACAACTGATCTTGTGTTGGAACTTCTAAAATTACAGGTCTAAATAAACTTTTATTCTTTATAAGCTGTTTGCCTTCAGTATTTGTTACAGTAATGAAAGACCTGACCAACAAAGCTTTGCCTTTATCTTCCAGTCAATCTATACAGAGAATGATTTGGGCACAGGGGAACAGACAAAAGAAAGACAGGTTCCTTGTTTAAAGCAGAGTGGTGATCCCAACATGTCTATAATTATCCCTCTCTATCTACACCCAGTGATTAAGAGAAAAAAAAACTGGACCGACCAAACAAACAAATTAACATTGTCTTGCCATTATTTCTTAAGCACTATTATATAACAGCTATTTACATTGGGTTGTGAATTATCAGTGATCTAAGGATGTTTAAATGTTAAGGGGATGTAAGCAGTTCTCATGGAGATTTATATCAGTGGCTAAAGACCTTTATATCTTCTTCAAGAGACAACTGTTCATATAAAACATATCCATATGTAAGAACTATTGGTATAATAGTAATCTTAGGTTTGGTAAAGAGTTAAAGACAGTTATTGCAATGAAGAGCTCAAAGGTGGGTCTGATTTAAAAAAATAAAAACAAAAATGGGGTCTCACTGTGTTTCCCAATCAGACCTTGAACTTATAATGCCCCTGGCACAGCTTTCTATATATGTATTCCAGTACACCTGACTAGAAAGGTTGATTTTAAAAGTTTTATTTTATTTTATTTTATTGGCATAAGTGTTTTGTCCATATGCATGTATGTATACCAGTTGCATAGCTGGTGTCATTGGGTTCAGAAGAGAATATTGGATTTCCTGGACCCAGACTTACAGGTGGTTGTAAGTCCCCACATGAGTGCTGGGAACCGAACCCAGGTCCTCTTCAAGAGCAGCAAAATACTCCTAACTGCCAAGCTATCTCTCCACTCCTGAAAAAACATTTATTTTTAATAGGGCTATTTTAATTCTACGTATTTTCCTTTTGCATAATTACAGAAATGTTCTCAAACTCCCAGTATCTTAGGAGATAAGGACAAGAAAGACCAAATCAGTGATGCTCATTTGAAATTAAGAAACCTGGGAAAGCCAGCTTTGGTGGTGCACACCTTTGATCGCTATACTTGGGAAGCAGAGGCAGGCAGATCTCTGTGAGTTTGAGGACAGCTTGGTTTGCACAGGGAGCTCCAGGCCAGCCAAAGTACATAGTGAGACCTTATTCAAAAAATAAAATAAAATAAAAAGAAAGTTGGGGGGGGTCATGGATGTTTATTTGACAGTGTTTTCTTAGCATACACAAGCAAAAACTCTGGGTTCCATCCACATCACCACTTGAACTAGACAGGGTGATGCTTGCCTGTAAGCCTAGAACTCAAGAGACACAGATGGAGACAAGAAAACCAAAATTTTTAAGTCATTTAGGGCTATTGAGTGAGTTTGAGGCCACTCTGAAATACAAGATATCTTAGTCAGGGTTTCTATTCCTGCACAAACATCATGACCAAGAAGCAAGTTGGAGAGGAAAGGGTTTATTCAGCTTACACTTCCACATTGCTGTTCATCACCAAAGGAAGTCAGGACTGGGACTCAAACAGGTCAGGAAGCAGGAGCCGATGCAGAGGCCATGAAGGGATGTTACTTACTGGCTTGCTTCCCCTGGCTTGCTCAGCCTGCTCTCTTATAGAACCCAACACTACTAGCCCAGGGAGGGCATCATCCACAATGTGCCTTCCCACCCTTGATCACTAATTGAGAAAATGCCTTACAGCTGGATCTCATGGAGGCATTTCCTCAAGGGAGGCTCCTTTCTCTGTGATAACTCCAGCTTGTGTCAAGTTGACACACAAAACCAGCCAGTACACAAAACAACATCTTTAAAAAAAAAAGTCTGTGAAATGGTGTAAAATGTTGTAAGCTCAGCGAGTCTTGTTCGGTCCATGGGCACCCTAGAGACTGGACCAGGGACAGAGAATTGAGGAAAGACAATGTTAGAAGATTGATGGAGACAGAAGAGAAGAGGCTGAGGTTCCATGAACATCTGGAGGGTGTTTGTCTCAGTCTAATCCTGAAGCCCTCGGCAAAGAGTCTTCAGTAGGGGGTTGACTGTCTCAGTCCATGAAGCACACCTCATGGTACTCATAATGTGACAAGTGTCCTCCACCTCAGAAGGTGTCCCCAATGTTATCAAATAACTGTACTTAATCTGTGTGGAGTGTCCTGTGTAGAGGTGACCATGATAACAGATGACTGTCACAATGGCTCCTCCTACTCTCACGTGTAGTATAGAAAAGTCCAATGAGCGCTTCACATTTTTTTTTAAATTTTATTTTGGGTGCATTGGTGTTCTGCCTGCATGTGTGTCTATGTGAGGGTGTCAACCCCATGAACCTGGAGCTACAGGTCATTATGAGCACACATGTGGGTGCTGGGAATTGGACCGGGATCCTCTGGAGGGAGAGGCCAGTGCTCCCAACCACTGAACCACCTCTCCAGGCTCACGTCACTTTTTGTTTTTGTTTTTGTTTTTTCGAGACAGGGTTTCTCTGTATAGCCCTGGCTGTCCTGGAACTCACTTTGTAGACCAGGCTGGCCTCGAACTCAGAAATCTGCCTGCCTCTGCCTCCTGAGAGCTGGGATTAAAGGCGTGCGCCACCACTGCCCAGCGCTCACGTCACATTTTTATGCCATTTTATTCCAGCTTCAAAATGATCACCAAGGTCGGAAGCCAGCCGGAAAGACGGAAGATATTTGATGAGGTTTCCAAGAAAATTATTCAAATTACGTGTCAGTGCACAGGTAGAATTTTGTTTCTTATTTCGATGCTGAGTGAGATAAGCCAGCCGAGTCTGCTCCTTTTACAACAGCGATTTGGAAACACAGGCATTGTCGTTCAGATCTGGAGTTTCCATGACTGAATGAGGAAATAGTTCAGAAAAGTGGCACTCGCTCTCTGTATCACCCCAAGACCCAATCCTGGTTTCGGGTCTTTGCAGGAGCTGGGTGTCATGACCTTTGAACTTAAATTTCCATTAGCACAAAGGAAAACAAAACAAAACAAACAAAAACAGAAGATGAGAACAACATTTTTTTTCTGAAACTTACTGTAGGACCACAAAAATTTTGTGACAAGCAAGAACCAAACCCCGCGTATCTCACCAATTCGGAAGCGTCCACTAACCACACTCTGCAGAGGCACCCTCTATGTTGGTAAGCTATTTTAACCAGATTCCAGAGCTGCCATCAAAAGCTCTTGAACTTGATGTCCTGCCAGATGAGACAAGTGACCAATTCGATGGCTATCCTTCCTCTGTTCCGAGGTTTGCAAACGATTAATATCTCAGCTGTCAATATGAAATTCTGCTGCGTTTGACTTCCCTTTTCTCTTTTTTTTTCTTTCTTTTTTAGAAATTGATGACTAATTCCATCAAAGCATTGATGAGGCCCAGTTCTAACAGTCTGTTCGTATCTACTCCATGAGTGACACATCTGGAGATTTTCCACTGCCTGAAAGCTGCCTCGCGCCTAACCATGTTTTTCTATGGGTCTCGTGTGAAGAAGAATCTCCATTGGGTGAACGAGTTGACAGCGTTGCATGAGAACCTTGGCGTCTGATATTCACACCTGCTTGTGAAACAAACTACCGAGTGTTTCAATTACCCTCTGACCTTAGAAAAATGGAGGCTTCTAATTTGAGCTGTTGCTAGTCTTAAGCAAACAGCTTCTGCAGTTTTACACAACACTCTTGCTAGCCAAAGGAAGAAAAGTGTTGAGGTTTTTTTTTTCCCCCTGTGTGCAAAAGTTAGAAACAATTTTCACTTTCATTTCAGACTATGAAAGCCGAGTCACAGCCATAGCCACCCTCATTGAGATCTAGTTCTACCTGCATCGGCAGGGTTACTCTTCATGTGCGTCAGAGTAGAACCCATCACTGGTTCTGGATTCCAGTGGAAAGGTATGAATTAAAGTAAGCAGGGGCCATAGCGATGTGGCCAGCAAAGTTCTTGCTCAACAAGCATGCTCACCAAGTTCAAAGCCAACACCTATATTTAAAAAACTGGGACCAAGCATTCTGGAGCATGACTTTAACCCCTATACTCAGAAGATAGAGGTAGATGTTATCTCTGTGAGTTTAAGGTCAACCTGCTCTACATATGGAGTTCCAGGACAACCCGGGACTACATAGAGGGACCCTGCCTCAAACAAACAGAAATAACGACAAACAAGACATGCCAGCCCTGGGGCTGGAGAGATGAGTCTTCAGTTTAGAGCACGGGCCTCTCTCACATAGGACTTGGGTTCCATTCTAGCATCACTACGGCAGCTTACAACCACCTGTAACTCTAGTTCCAGGGACTCTGACGCTCTCTCCTGGCTCCTGCAGTAACCAGGATCACATGTAGTACACATGTATACATGTAGGCAAAACATTCATAAAGTAAGCAAATGATTTGTAAAATTCAAAGTGAGTCGTCAGAGTCCTGTGAACCTGTAGGGTCAGTGTTGGAGAGGCAGAGATAGGTTAGACCCTGGGTCTTGGTAGGTAGCTGGTCTAGCCAACACAGGAAGCTCCTGACTTATCGAGAGAGCCTGTCTCAATGCATAAGAGGGGTGGGTACTGCCAAAATGGCCGATCAGGTAAAGGGGTTTGTCACCAAGCCTGAGGGCCTGCGCTGGATCCCCAAGACACACATGATGGAAGAAGAGAAACAGCCCCCCCCCCCAAGTTATCCTCTGACTACCCTATAGCATGAGTACACCTACATTTATTCATGTACAAGCAAATAAATATAATAAACAATTTTAATAAAGAAAAAGGATGGAAAGCAGTTGAGGGAAATACCTATTGTTGACCTCTGACCTCTGCATGCTTGCCTTCCCATGTTCTAGTATATCTGCACATACACATGAAACTCTTTCAAAGTGGCTGTTCGTTTAGTCTTGGGCAGTGATCTCTTTTTAGTAAACACCATGTCTTGAAGATCTAGTTAAACTGGAATTTACTAGCCCAGTGGGCAAGGAGAATGTATTGCCAATTGGAAACAAAACCGTGCACACCGAAGCATTTCTGACCAGAGTGTGTCAGGATTGCAGTCTTCCTTTAACAGTGTGAAGTCAACCCTGCTCTGCACTCACCAGGACTGACAGGCAAATGTCAGCAGATGCAGTTACGGAAACCCTGAAATACCTCTGGTCCAGTGACCTTGGGACCGTTAAACTCGGTAGGCACTCAAACTCAGTAGGCACTCAGTAGCGTCTCAAAGTATCAATAATGGATTCTTGAGAAAGGATTATTGATAGCCAGGCAGTGGTGGCGCACGCCTTTAATACCAGCACTTGGGAGGCAGAGGCAGGCAGAATTCTGAGTTCGAGGCCAGCCTGGACTACAGAGTGAGTTCCAAGACAGCCAGGGATACACAGAGAAACCGTCTCGAAAAAACAAAAACAAAACGAACAAACAAAAGAATATTGAACCAGCTGAGTTTTGTTTTGTTTTGTTTTGTTTTTGTTTTCACTTTTTCAGAAAAAGCAAGGGAAACCAGTTGCCATCAGCATAGTTACTAATAAATAATAAAACTAAGAAGGCAGACATTGCGTTAAATAGATGTGTATAGGTTACTTTCCAGGTGGGTGGAGTCAGTGGGAGGATGTCCTCCAAGGCTTACAGATACAGCAGTTACTAAGTAATTTTAGAACAAGTTGAGACTTAAGGAATTTTCTGTAGATAAACATAAAGAGTTCACATGGACTCTGCTCCCTCTAACTCTGGCGAGAGCATAGGGTTATCAGTTGATGAGCCAGTGCCAAGACAGTTTTATAAGATCCATATTTTAGATTAGGCTTTCTTCCATGTGTGGTTCTGTTGATTCGTATCATAGATCCTTTCTTTCTCTCTCTCTCTCTCTCTCTTTCTCTCTTTCTTTCTTTCTTTCTTTCTTTCTTTCTTTCTTTCTTTCTTTCTTCCTCTCTCTCTCTCTCTCTCTCTCTCTCTCTCTCCTTCCTTCCTTCCTTCCTTCCTTCCTTCCTTTCTTTCTTTCTTTCTTTCTTTCTTTCTTTCTTTCTTTCTTTCTTTCTTTCCTTTCTAAACCAGATTGCATTGTACCCGTTGTTTTGAGACAGGGTCTCATCTAGCCCTGGCTGACTTTGAACTCACTAGTAGCTAAAGATCACCTTGACTTCCTGATCCTCCTGCACCTTTCAAGTAATGGGATTAGATGCTTTCTTCTTTAAAACCAAATTTTATATTTGCCACTTCATCTTATTATTTTATACATAGAGCAAAGACTCCTAGGTAGATATAGTAAGAGACAATGTCTGTAGTTTTAAATACTTTGACTGGAAATAATTTCTCAGTTTCTAATTTGGGTTCAGAGTTGGCCAAAAGGAAATCCTGGGCAGTTCTAGAAAAAAAAAAGGGGACTCCAGAGAGTAGGGTCAAAACCTGTCCCAACTTTTGAGTCTTCAACAACCACTCAAATGGGTCCAATGTGCCCCCTGAGGGCCATGGGCAGGCAGCTCAAGGTAGCGCAGCCCAACATGAAACCATAAACTTCCTTAAATCCTGTGTTCCTGTGTGTTAAGTTCAAATCTGATTACCAGCAATTAAAAATAAGAACATTTCACACAGAGAAATGTGCCCAGCTGCCTCAGCTCTTGGGACCATGCTTGCCCCACCATAATGAACTATATTGCTTTGAACCACAACCCACCATGCTTGGCCTCAGAGGACCTTAGCCCAGTTAGGAAAATCTCAGCCCTGGGGGTTTTAATGGAATACTCTGTCTGTGAGTGAGTAGCTTAAGGTAGTTGTTGTTGTTGTTGTTGAAAGTTTTGACAAGTTACTGGAGAGAGGGGTCAAACGTTCTCTTTGCCTATCAGACTTAGCATAAAACAGGAGAAAAACAGAAACTGCTCTGCACCTTCCTCTTTTATCTGGGCTTTTTCCACCATCCAAAAAGTATATGTCCCAACCCACCTGGCCAGAAGATAAATCCTTCCCCCACAGCAAAATTCAAAGCCTCAAACTGTTGTGGGGACAAGTCAAAGCTTCCAAGCACACACTTGTGCTGCTTTATAGAATCTAGACCTCGCTGAGTGGGCAAGTTGAGTTGCCAAGGAGACGAGAAGGGTATCAAAAGCACTTAAGAGGACAGAATTCCGAGTCCTCAGACCTCAGACCAGATTTCTTTGCCTTTGTTGGGCTCTGCACTTCCAGGGGCATCTAGTATCTCACAGATATTTGGGTCAGGGTTTGTACAACAAAATAGGGAGTCGGTCGAACTTCCCTTTCATATCTCACCTCCTTATAACTGCGCCGTCTCCCCCACCTCTTTATCTCTGGTTCTTGGTCTTTTCTCCCTATGCTGTCTTGAGCATCCTCCTCTTAGGCTACCGGGATGACTCAAGGCTGACCTCCTGACATTTTGAATCTGACATTTACTTTTCCTTCGAAGTGATGACTCATGACTACCTCTGCTTTCAGATTTGTTCCTGCCCTGCGTTTCTCTGGGCAAATGGAAAGAGCTTGAGGAGAATAAGCCTTTTTACTTCTAGTTCTGATACCGAGTGAGTCTGCTAATATATCCCTGTATGAAAGGGGACTGGATGACCCAAATTTGGGCCATGGGTGTGGTTTTTCTCTGTGTGTGTCTCTGTCTCTCTCTCTGTCTCTCTGTCTCTGTCTCTGTCTCTGTCTCTGTCTCTGTCTCTGTCTCTCTCTCTCTCTCTCTCTCTCACACACACACACACACACACACACACTATTTAGGAATGTTGAAAGTCCTGGGGAATCTTGCAGAAGGGAAAACCCTTTCAATAGTATTTAACTATAGCGTTTCTCAAAATCCTTTCGACTAAGGAGCTCTGCCTTTGCCCTGATGCTCCACATTTAACTGTCTATTGATAGCGTGTAGAATTAGGTAAACAAGATATGGAGATATTGTATGGAGTGCTAGAGACTGGAGCCTGTCTCAGAACTTACATTCTCAGATTAAACACTTTTGTACTAAGAGACAGGGCAATGATAAAAAAATTAATAGAGCAATGAATGGTTCTGGCTCACTCTCTAGAGGTAGACCGGTCGCACCCCCTTTGTCAGCTTGAATTTTCAGTTCTGTCTTATGGACCAGTCACTTATCAGCAATTAATGAGACTAAGTGGAGTCACAGCCCCCACCTTCCTTGTGTATGGGACTCCAGGTTGGTTTGGGGGAGGGGTGGGGAACTGCAGCTTTCTATTTTAATCTTTTAATGACAACAAGTGACTGTATTTCTTCTTGGCCAGTCACCACGCGGTTCGTGAATAGTGGTTCCATCTTTTAAATCAAAGATTGATCTTTTGATCTACAAGTTCATAGGCTCCCCCACAGGGCAAGATCTAGTCTCCCCTCCGCACCTCCACCACCTCGCATTTTTCTGCTTTTTCCAAGGGCTCCAAAGACCAGCTAGAATCGACAAGCGCATTGTCCAGTTCAAAGAAATATAGGAAAATGCAGCCCTCCCCGCCTGGATGGTAAATAACCAGGAGAGAGATAGAATAAGCCCAATGAAAGTAACTCTTAGATAAGCAAGCAGGAGCGGAGAATCTAAAACGGTTCCTCGAGACCACGTGAGCAGGTTCCACATGGTCAGGGGGCTGTCGGGCTGTCATGGAGATAGAACTTAAGTATAGAACTCAAGAGCTTCAGCCTGTGTGAGTTTCTTCCTCCTAGCGCCCCATCTTGCAGCTTGGTGTAAGAAGGCAAGCAAGGAGGATCTAAACTAAACACAGTCTGTGATGCAAGCACTCAACGAATACGGGTACATTTTTAGATTCATTTAGAAGAACTTATTTTTATTTTAGAATCTATACATGTTGAGTAATTGGTGCTATGAATCAGCCTTGAGAGGGCTGCTAGGAAGACCCAGGCCTCCTGCCAGCCTCCATCGCACAGGTGGGAGGGGAAGCGCCACCACAGAACTGATTCCACTAAAGGGAAAAGCGCTCCAGGCTTCTCGGCAGGAAACCCTTCCTCCCAGCACGAGCGCGCCCCACGTCCAGTTTTTCCACTCTCCACGAAGCAAGCCCCGCCCCCAAAGTAGATAGCTAACCCATCCTCTAAACCTCCACCTTGGGACCACTCTGTAGGAATCAGAAATTGTCTCCAGAAGATCCTAGCTGGGAAGGAACTCTGTAGGATGGACCTATCTATTCAACGGTTTCCTGTCCCCTGTAGTAGCCTCCTGCTGGAGCATTCCCGCTGTATTCCTTACTATGGTCCAAACACTCCAGCAGGGAGTCCAACTCAGGATCCCCTCCCCACACTGGAATAGCCTCCCTTCATTTACCCAAGGCTTTCTTCTTTCATAAATGTCTTTCTCTCGGAGAGGTTGTTCAACAGCAACTTCCTCACCTGACAACCTTCTCTTCCATTTCGGCCTTTTCTCTATAACTCTGCTGTCCACCACAGCTTCTGTGTGTCTGTTTTCACTTGGGATCACCATCTGTCTCTGGTATGTTAATCCAAAGTGGGATGGACTATATAAATACATACACACACATGTGTGTCATATTCTGTGTTTAATATATATACATATATATATGTATGTATATAAATATACACATATAATTTTTCCTGCTATAATGTCAATTTATAACTATGCCCAGCAAGGAACGTAGCTATCATGAGCATGTAATAGGTCTCCTTTGAGGAACAGGATGAGGAGGGAGGGAAGGAGGCTTGAATGGATGAATGGGATGGGACAGATGGGTGGGGTGGGAAGGATGGATGATAGCCTAGCTACCTCCCTTCTCCCAGAGATCAGGGATCTGAGACCAGAAGCTCAGATCGAATATGTTCACTGTAGATCTTAGTGGACCTTCTAGGGAGTTAATCTGAAACCAGAGAGTTCTGATCCCAGACTTGCAAGCACTGAAATTCAAGAACTCAGAACACTCATTTCTCAAGACTCCATAGTGAGAGTATATTTAAAGTGCTCTCCACAGCCCTTCCTCCTAAAGTCTGCTGGCCTTTCAAAACCAAAACACCACTATCTACCTTGTCTTCCATTACGGTAACACTCTCATTCCTCAAGGTACACACTTGAGGATGAACATTCTTATGGGGGAAAAATACGTCTAGTTTTTCTTAAATTCTCCAAACTCCCCCCCCCCCATACCAGTGACTCAGCCTTGGTTATGGCACATGGACCAACGTCTAACCCTCACATAAGTTCCTCTTGTCATTCTATCTCTTGACCTTGTCTACCAAACCAGCTGTCTGTCCCTGGCAGGGCTACCTCTCCACGTCTCATGCCCTTCCTCTCTTCTGCCCTGATGGCCACAGCCCTGATCAAGGTCGATGTTAGCTCTCACCCAGCTTTGCAACAGTTGCCCAACTGGTTTCCTATCTCCAGTTTCTTCCTCCTCCGACTCATACACAGTGAACACCTGCCACAATAATGTCCCCCAAAGAAAATATAGGTGACTCTCACTAATCCTGTTGGAATGCCAATGGCTTCTTAGGACAGGGGAGTTGAGTCATTCTGTTTTCCAGGCTTGTCCTCCATGGGCTCCCGAATGCACCGTGCATCACAACTTAATCTACCCTGTGCACTCAACCCCGGCATGACTTGGAAGTAAAGCATGTATACCCTCATTCTTCTGCACCCCTCATTTGCCTTCCCCCCCAACATATACATAAGACTACTGAAATCCCACAAAGGGACCTCCAGTCTGATGTGCTGGTTGAACCATTGATCTGAACAGGCACTAGACTGAGAGAGCTAAACCCCTCCTTTTCCTATGTGCCCTACATCAGAAATGGCCCCTCCTCTATATCTCTCTGGTAATTTGGCTGGATTTCCCCTTGATTAGAGCCAATGTTCTCACATCCATGGTCCTCAAGGCAAGAGGCAGTTGTGCCTCTGTTTTATCCCCAGAGCCCTATGGGTGACATCTTTTCAATAGCCTCTTCAAGGATGTTGATGGCAATATATCAACCTGGTTCTGTGACAGTCACTGTCATTCTTCCAGGGCCCCTATGTTGATTGTAGCTGGTGACCTGCCATCCAGGACTCTCGCCCCTCCCCTCCTCATGGTCAGAAGGCCTGACTGTTCTCAAGTTCTTACTCAGAGTTGAGAGAGCCAGAGTAACCCTAGCCAGAATGGAAAATAAACAGTTGCCCAACTTCCTCTAAGATGAATTTTAAAGAGGAAATCATTGGGGTGAGAAGAACAGACTTGATTTACCAGTTAAGGCT
The DNA here is from genome assembly GCF_000001635.26 of Mus musculus. Classification (NCBI taxonomy): domain Eukaryota; kingdom Metazoa; phylum Chordata; class Mammalia; order Rodentia; family Muridae; genus Mus; species Mus musculus. Next base: position 261,663 of record NW_019168511.1, on the reverse strand, counting down.
GTTGTCCCGGGCACATGCACATTCTTTATCTTCCCGATGCCCTGTGGCACACACCTGGATAACTTCTTCGGAGTTGTGGGCAAGCAATTTGTAAAACATGGGACGGGAGCGTTAAGAACGGGGAGGGAGGCAGAGACAGAGGGAGGGAGAAGGAAAAGGGAGGGAGGGAACAAGAGGGAAGGAGGAAGGGACTCCGTTTCATCTTGCAGGGATACTGGGAACAGATGTAAACAGGAAGATGTTCACTATGCTGCCATGGCGTTTGTGAGAGGCATCGTTCTTACCATTCTGAGATCTTCTGGCTGGTCTGCACACACGTTTCCCATCGACCTAGATGCCCACTTCCCACCTGTTCATTGGCCTTTTCCCCCTGGGAGCTCTTAAGTGGTTCTCAACCTTCCCAATGCTGCGACCGTTTAATATAGCTCCCCATGCTGTGGTGACCCCCCTCAACCATAAAATTAATTCTATTGCTACTTCATAACTGAGATGTTTCTACTGTTGTGAAATCAGAACGTCAATAGCTGATATTTCTGATAGTCTTAGACAATCCCTGGGAAAGGGTCCAGGAACTCCCAAAGGGATCACGACCCACAGGTTGAGAATCCACTGTCTTAGAGGTAGATGTATACACTCTATCTGTGACCTTGGTACTAAAGTATTTAGCCTGTAGCAGATATACACAAGACCTTGGCATTGATAATAGTTACATAAAGTTATGTTTCCTAAACTTGACATCTCCCTGACACCTTTGTGCTTTGTGTTCTAGGTGAGTATTCGGTCGCTACACAGGTATGCTTGCTGCTTTCCTTTGAGGCTGTCCTTTGCAATAATGTCTCTAAGATCACAGATATGGAAGTAGCTTATGACTTTCCTAGTTAAAAAAAAAAAAACCGGTGCTCATCCAGGCCCCAGGTTCCTCTCGGAATAGTGATTATACTTTATTCTCGAAACTGCCAGGGAAGTACATGGATTCTATAATGTAGGTCTTCTGGGGAGAGGGGTGGTTCCCTGTTCTCTTACCCGTAGTGTCTTCCTAAAGTAGAATATCTATCCTGATGCCTAAATGCTTCTGTGTATTAACTATCTACTTAATGGAGGACTCATTATTATCTGAGAAAAGGGGAGATGATTTTATCGCCATCCAGAATATCACACTAAGGTGGGCTGTACATGGGGAATGTATTTTGGTCATGTTGGTTAACTGGAGGTAGATTTCCTCAATCCCTAATTTGCCTCCCTTCCTTGTGCACCCATGCCCTGTGTCTGCCCCATATCTGGGTAGTCAACCTAGGAAATGACTCATAGAGCTCTGTGGAAAGGCAGATGAAGTGAGCAAGCAGATAGTCACAAACTGAAAATGCTAATACATTTATTCAGTAAGGATACAGGAAAAGACACCACCTAGCAAATGTAGATCTAAATTGAGTAGCATGTGTTGTTCTAACTTTTTGAAATAAGAGCAATTAATAAGAACAATTAATAAGACAGCAATGCCCACTAAGAGCCAGGCTGCACTGAAACTGATAATTTCATTCTTTGAATGTGGCAGTGTGTGACCATGAACGGCAAATATTTTTTTTTCCAAATTTTGCACAATTTGGCGAAAGAAATTAAGAACTGCAGCATGACTTCCATCCAGTGGTAAGTCTGCCTCCAGAGATTCCATCCATGCAAATAACCCTAGGCCTAGCAAATACTCCATGCCTCAAAATATTTGCTACAGTCTTCCTTACAAGTCACAAGACCTCCAGGGACCAATGAGGGCATTCAGTGAACACAGTAGACTAATGTCATTTCCAAGGGAAAATTCCCAGATCTGGGGCTGACCCTGGAAATGAAGATATCGGAAGGGAGGCCTATTAGGGCTTGAAGAAACCTACCACCCGTTTCCAGCGTGACAAAAGTAATTCCCCATTCCACAGGAAGATGCCATATGGCATAGCAAAACATTTTAGGAAGAGTAGGGCATGAAACTTGATGATTATAGTAAGGATGCAAAACTCTGTGCATGCATGAATAAGAAGATTGGTTCTCAAGGAAGCACCTCACTCTGGCAAAATAGTACAGCTTCCTGGCAGAGAGCGTGAACTCTCGTATCAGATCGCCACATCTGCAGTTCCACTGTGCCATGAACTTCCGATCTGAAGGTGAGGTGCTTCATTTCTTTGCGACTCTCTTTTCCTCATCTGTAAAATACACCAGCTGTCTCACCGTGCTGTTGTGAGGTTTACAGAGAAGTTTATGTAAAACAGTTGGCATAGGGCTGGCACAGAGTGTTGCTGACTACGTCATGACTCATCCTGCCCAGATCTGTCAATCATTGACTGTGTGCAGCCACCTCATGGGAAAGGAAGTCATGGAAGTGCTTCATCTCTTTAGTTCTCTGTAGCAGGTATACCAGGTTCTTGTGTGGAGGGCAGACCATAGTCCTGCTTGGCTAGCCAGGCTATCATGTCTCATCCAGGCTATCCTTGGCACCTACTAATCACTTTCCCTAGTTTTTCTCCTCCTATCTGTCCCAAACTAAGGATTTGGTCATGTCACACAACCTGGTTTTGGCATCATCATCAGATTCCACAACTTAGGAGATTAAGCCTACGGTCTTTAAGGGTTTTCAAGATCCAGCCCCAGACACTTAGGATGGCTCAGTGGATAAAGGTGCTTGCTGCCAACCCTGACAACCTGAGTGGCTTCTGGTACCTACATTATATCCAGGAAGCAGAAGAGCAACAACTGTAAGTTGTCCTCTGACCTTCACACTTGCAATGGTATGCACTCACCTACACACATGCGCACATACACAAATAGATAAATATAATAAAAATTCGTGCCAAAGTGTGTAGGCTGGACTTGCCATACAGTGTCATTAAAGGCCATTTTCCTTCTTTGCTTTCGCTGTTGCCAATGCTCTACCATCTCAGACCCCCAACAGAACAGTCCATCAAAATCCCTAGCTTCCATCCAGCATAACACGGCTCTACTTTCTAATTCCAGCCTCCTCTGCAGCAGTGACTTGTGGACTCTACAGTGGAGGAGGCTGGTTGAGAAGCCTGGAGTCTGGGAACCAGCTCCTATACTAAGCATTCCCCACAGCTACATGTCTGGTAGATCTCTACTCCATCCCGATAGATGCTTCCACGGAAACGTTATGATAGGTATCAGCTTCCTGCTTCTTTGAGAAAAACTAATCTCCACATCTTAACCAGTCTACAACTCACATAATAGCAGACCCTTAGAAGACACTTACAGATGTCTCCGAGGCCTGTTCAGTAATTCATTCATCAACCCGGATCCCAGTGATCCCGCCCTGCCAAGCTCATCTGCATTCACTCATTGAGAGTGACTCTGGCCTGACCCTTGTTCTTCTGGATGACTTCCAAGTCCATGTAAACCCTATACACTTTTCTCACGAGGGCAGAACTGGGATGCTTGGGAGAAAGGAACCGAAGGATCCCTCCAGGTTTAATTTGGGAACAGTGTGTAGACTTGGATCTGAAAAGGATGGCTAGCCTTGGAGAGCCAGCCCCATTACAGACAGGTAAATGGGTCCAGACCTGAAAGACTCACTGAGTTTCGGTTTAAAGAATGGAATACCCAACATGCTTGGAAACCAATGTGTCAAAGTTACAGTTTCAACTCCACTAGCACATCTTGTAACCTCTTTGTGTATCAGTTTCCTCCTCTGTAATGTGAGGGCAGTAACTGAATCCAACTCGGTGAACTGTTATGAAGAGCAAATGAATTAAAATGCACACAGTCTTTGCAGCAATGTATGGTGCACGGGAGCTAGACAATAAGTGGTACCCTTGGGCTACAACTCACAATCAGCGAGAAGTATGGTTTACAACCTTTTGGCTCACACTGATGTACTTTATAGGTTGTGTGTTAACCCTAACCTTGGGTACTTGACCTATAACCCATCAGGCTAGTGTCAATACTATTAAGGTAATCTGAAACAAATTCCAACACTTCATAAAACCAGGCTAGGTGAGTCACATCTGTAATCCCAGCACTCAGGAGGGGGAGGCAGGAGGATCGGAAGTTCAAGGTTATCCGCAGGTGCTTAGCAAATTCAAGGCCATCCTGAGCTAGGATGGGGTTCAAGGGGGTGGGGAGGAAGGAGAGAGAGGGAGAAAGAAAAAGAAAATAGAACCATCCATAAGTTTAAGACTGGAAACCTATGAACAGGAGGTAGAGAAATGACTCAGTTAGCAAAGCACTTGTCACCAAAGCACGAGTACCCAACATTCAGTATGTAAAAACTGTCTATGGTATACCTGCTTGTAACTCCAACAGTATGGAGGCAGAGGGGCAAGTATATATCTCAGTTCAGAGCTCAACATTTTTTGTTGCTTGTTTGATACAGGAAATCACTATGTAGCCAAGGATCACCTCCTATTTCTATTACTTCCATACCCAGCTAAACTGCCTCTTTAAACTCTTACCCACCCCACTATTATTACAGTCTTGCAGAGCAGAAACTAAACAATGGCACTATGAATGATGACAGAGCTATTGTCCCCCATTCTGAGGCAATTGCAGAGCTCCAGAGCTCTTACCACTCAGCCCTCCTTGCTGCAACTAGTGAGACTTCCATGTCTGCCAAATCCTCAGAGAAGCGTCATAGCCTATGGGTAAGTACCAAATACTGACTGAAGAATAGCCTCTGGTTGTAACTCTACAGCCCCCAAACATTATGAACTAGAAGCCTCTTGTGGCCTCTGGCTGAGGTTCTGTAATACCAAGGAATGTAACAATTGTAATGTAATGATCAAAATTAGAGCCGTTGCTTACAGTTGGTAGAGTTCAGAGCAGAGTGACTGGTGCTCTTGTTGGAAGAGGAAAAGAGACGTTGATCAGACACCTGGGAGAAGGCAAGAATATCCTATGATGGAAACAGCAGTATAAGCCAAAGAGTGCTGAAGATTGCTGACAACTTCAAGAAGTGAGGAACAGGCAAGGGAGGTATAGTGCTGTTCCCATTGCTGTAACAAAATATCTGGCTAAGCAACTGAAGGGAGGAAGGGCAAGCTTATGTTGGCTCACAGTTTTAAGAGACACAGTCTGTCATGCTGGGAAAGGAACAGCAGGAGTGTGTGGTAGCTGGTTAAGTCACACCAGCTCAGGAGACAGGAATGCTAGCATTCAGCTTGCTTTCTTTCCCTTTCACAGTTGGAGACCTGGGACTGGGATTTCTCTCTTCAGTGAAAACTCTCTAGCAACATTGCCACAGGCACCCCAGATGGGTATGTCCAAGGTGAATCTAAATTCTGACAAGTTGACAAAGTTGGCCATTGAAGAAGGAATCTGCCCTACATATTTTAGGTTGAGCACAGCTTGGGCAGTACCTTGGTTTCCAAGTCTAGCCTTCTGGAAACAGGAAGTGAGAGAGGGTATGCCTAGTCTTGCAGTGACTTGATGTGTCAGGGTGGGGTGACACCCTGGATGAGGGGGCTCCCTCTTCTTAGAGGAGAAGAGGAGGGACAGAAGAGGGTGCTTTGGGGGGTACTGGGAGGAGAGGAGGGCTGGGATGTAAAGTGAATAAATAAATAAATGGACAAAAAAAAAGTTAAATGCTAAGCCGCTCTGTCTTGAAAAGCCACCCATTTTATCCTCTGCTTGAGCAGCCAATAAAGAGGAAGGCACCCTTGGAGATGGGGCAGACAATAACCTGTAAAAAAAGATGGGTTTTCCCTTCCTTCTGTGGGTTTCCCCACCTCTTGCAGTGGTTGCTGTGATATGTGACCATGGTTAGGATGATACTACAGTGGATAGTGTTGGCTCCATCCCATGGGCTGCCCTTCCGTGCTGTGGCTCTGACTTCTAACAGAGACAGACGCCTCAGCCTTCATGGCTCCCCTCCATGTAGCTGTCCAGTGATCATGTATAACCGAATTTACCTGGAAGAAGAGCTGGGAATGGATGGGAAGGACGAATGAGAAAGGAATGAGACAAAGATAAAGTTTCTGATCAAGGTCCAATGGTTGAATTCTTAAGTCTGAATTTAAAGGGGGGAAACCCAGCCTCCACTTTGCCAGAATCTTTGTCAGGAAAACAAGCTCATCTGCTCTGCAGGAAGCTGCAGATGTGGCAGGACAATAAACTTCGCCTAGGTCAGAAGATTCCATCCTAGGTGGGCTAAACAAAGTCTGATTTAATCCCCTCCAGGCTGGGAGAGGGGCACACCTCCAGCTCTGTAACCTCTATGAGCTTCATGAATGAGGAAGGATGCTCTCACAAGCACAGCCAGCTTCCAGCCCACTTTGTCAGTGACAGCATTTTGAAGCTTAGGAATCTGCTAGGTCTTTTTTTTTTTTTTTCCATCCACGTGCTAAGCCCAAATGGGCTTCCGCATCCTGCCTCGTCAGTCTGCAAGGAGAGAGTAAATGAGTCATCCACTGAGTCAAAAAAAAAAATTAAAAAAAAAAAATTAGTGGTTTGACAGCTTGTGCCAGCGCGGTTGCCACCACGGGTTCTAAATTTCCAACAATAGCATCTTGGTGACTCCCCATAGACATGGCAGGCATGCTTTCTAGTCCTTGTCCGCTGCTTCCCTAGACATGCTGCTGGATGGTTGAATTTCCAAATGTTTCTTGTCCAGTTTGTACTTGGTAATTTCGTGCCTTAAAACAACCAACCAACCAACCAACAACAACAAACCCTACAGGATCCATTTATACAATAAGAATAGTATAAACCAACAGCCAATAGTCAAGGCATTCTGTGCCACTAAGTGGGTAGAGGGGTGATCTGTCCAGGGTGTGATGGTTCAGAGAGGATGTGAGGGGTAGCATAGCAGGGGTGTGGTGGAACTGAGCGGGAGGCTGCTCGCTCAGGTGTGTTTCTTTTCTTTTGTAGCGTTAAAGATTCATTCACTTCTCAGCATCTATGTGAGAGTCCGTGATTTGTTTTTAAAAGATCACATATTACTTACATGAATTCTAATGGCCATGCACACTAGTCCTGTTTCCATGAGCCTCATCCTAACACAGAACCTTCTGGAAGACTGAGCTTCCTTGAAGGATGTAGTGATGTAACAGTCAGGTGATGAACAAAACTTCTAAGGAGCACACCTGTAAGGAGTCCCAGTACTTTAGATGCTGAGGCAAGAGATTTGTGAGTTTGGTCTGGGCTATATATCTAGCCTGAGTCTATCCTGGGCTGCATAGGGAACCCAGGTCCTTAAAAAAATTTTCCCCTTTCTTTTTCCCCCAAAAATATTCTTACAAAATAGGCCTTCTCAGTCACTTTAGAAGGTCTATCTGACCATGAGCTAGAGTTTTTGAATATTCAGCTTGTATCTTACATAACGTTCTCTCTCCCCCACTACACCTGCTGGCTTTGAGCGAATCTATTAAGCGGATCCCTTTCGTGAATAAAGGCGAGGCTCCCACAGCCAAGCAGCAAGCAAATGCCTGCCTTCCCATCTGCTCACATGCTGTGCTGACTGCCAAGGGTGTTTACTTCCAGAATATCTGAAGATGCTGTGAACAAACAGAAGGCAGTTTCGGAGGAACTGCTCGGAGCATAGTACATCACGTGGAAAAACAACCCAAACCCCGAGAAACGCATCTGTGGGAGAACCCTGCTCTGTTCCCAGTGTCACTTCGCGCACACTTGGCAGCCAGGATCCATCCGATTGTTGTGGTTCATCCGAGGCTTCCTGTTCTCTCTGAGACGATGCTGGTGTTTGTGAAATCGCTCCTCTCCTTGGGTAAACACTTTCTTGTCACTACACAACCTAGATTCTGTGTCAGGTTTCAAAACACAGTACACTTTCAGAGTTTAAAATTATCAATGGAGACATACAGGTGTAAGTCATTCCCGGACAAAGACGATGGTGAAAGCGTTTGGAGCCAGAGTTCAAGGTCATGGCCCAGGCCTGAGGGAGGGAGGGTGGGTGGGACTACTTATCCTTGAAGGATGGATCAAGCTGGGCATGGTCTTGCATCTGTAATCTCTCCAGGACAAAGGATCACTAAGAGTTCTAGGTCAGCCTTGACTGCATAACAAGATCCCCATCTCAGTGATGAGAGACAGAACCAGAGAGACACAAAGACAGACAGACAGACAGACAGACAGACAGACAGACAGATAGCACAATAAAGGATGGAGTTTATAAAGAAAAGATGAGCCTTGGCTACATAGCAAGATCACTGTCTCAATGAGAAAGAGTGCCAGCGAGACACACAGAGACAGAGAGGCAGGCAGGCAGGCAGGCAGGCAAGCAGACAGACAGATGGGAATGCAATAAAGGATGGAGTTTGAAAAGGAAAGATGAAGAAGAAGGGAGGTCATCCTTCAGAAACCCAGAAGAGCATGGAGGGCAAAATGGATGTTGAAATATGACATTAGCACTGGCCAAAACTTCCTGTGGGAGACTGTGTTAAGGATGAAGGTGGTCCTGGGAAAGAGTGCAAGCCAGACCTTGAAAAGTTTAGAGTAAGCAAGAGTGAAGGTGTATTGTTATAGGGGTGTATGTGTGTGTGTGTGTGTGTGTGTGTGTGTGTGTGTGGCACAGCAGAGGACAGTATGTGAGAGCCAGCTCTCTCCTTTTACTACGTGGGCTCTGGGGATCAATCTCAGGTTATGAGGTTTGGCAGCAGGTGATCTCACCCAGGGAGCCATTTCACAGGTCCGGTGACATCTTAATTTAAAATAATTCTTTCAGTTTAGGCTTGTAAGTTGAAACAAAGGGACCTCCAAGTGCTGCACAAAAGGTGCATACATAAAATAAATACTGAATAAAAACAGCAAGACAGAGGCAGCTGCAACATCACTCCTTCTCTGTGAAGTCTACCAAAGCAAGATCAGGGCCTTGGCCACTGTTGTTTCTTCCCTCCCCTTGAGAAACTCTTCCTTTCACAACTTTCTGTTTTGCCATAGTCACCTCAAGCCTCAGTTTAGGCATCTACCCTATGAGAGAACTATGCTTCTTGTTGTTTGGTTGGAAACAGTGAGGAGATGAGAGTGTCTCTGTGGTGGGAAATCTCAGTTCTCAACTTGACAGACATCCTGCCCACTGTGGGTGGCACCATTCCTTTGGCTAGTACATTGGACCGTGTGAAAGGGAGAAAGTAAGCACTTGTCGCCGCCTACTTTCTGACTGTGTATGAAGTATGAACAGCGCCTCAAGTTTCTGCCACTGTGACATACCTGAGCTGTGAGCCAAATTAACCCTTAAGATGCTCTTGTCAGAATACTTTATAAATGCAACCAGAAGAAAAGCTAAACTAGTTGGGTGTTGCCAGGTGTGTTAGGATAGTCTCTCTCTCTCTCTCTCTCTCTCTCTCTCTCTCTCTCTCTCTCTCTCACTGTCTTTCATTCTCTTTATAGGCCCACATGGCTCTCACTACCTGAAGGCCCACTCCCCAGTTGCTACAGCTAAATTTATTCTTGTTCTTTAAGACATAAGCTTGTCAAAATAGTTGTTGAAGGCAATGGAAGGCAGAAAAGATCTGTCATTGTAAAACTCACACAGCCGAATATTCAGTGAACCAGGATGTATGCTCTTGCATGCGCACATGCACGTGCACGCACACACACACACACACACACACCAATTCCAGCTTAACATGTTTAAATTTTTTATTTTATTTTTATTGATATGTGTGTGCATGTGCATGTGTGTGCAAGCAGCTGTGTGTGTGTATGTGCATATGTGTGCAGGTGTCCCCAGAGACCAGGAAAGGACTTACAAATCAGTCACAAAGAGACCAGAATTATCTGATGCCTTTAATATGAGAGGCTTAGAGTGACAGATAAGCTGCCAGAAACTGAAAGTAGAACAAACAGTATTGGTGGTTGGGACAAGAGTCATAGGGAGTTACCATTTCATTTCTTGTCTGTGAGAGAGAAAGGAATGTGGAAATAGTTTAATGGTTCCCTGCTAGAAAGAATCTGAGTGTCATTGAACTGCACACGTAGAAAGATCAAAATGGCAAACTTATGGTCATGTATATTTTGTACATGTTCATGTTTTGTTTTTAGAAAGGTCCTTACTACTAAAAGACGCAGGTCACGCCAAGCCTCCAGCTCAGCATGTGTGACATGCACACAGTCGTGGGAATGAATACACTATTATATAAAATAAAAATGGATCAAAGAACTCTGCAGCTGGAAGATATTGGAGAGAGGGAGAGAGACAGGGTCACCAGATGAAAGGCCAGGCTGGTGGTCTCAGAACGGCTTGAATGGGGACAGGACAGAAAGAAGGGGAGGGCGCAACATGGGCAGGAGGCATAAAGAGGCTTGGTAAGCAAGTCCCTCCACAGGCAGAGGAGGGAAGCTGTAGCCCAAGGGCCACCTTAGGGCTCCTACAGGCTCTAAGCAACTGTGCTTCAGGAGCCTTCACACACACACACACACACACACACACACACACACACACACACACATACCTATGATGACCTCATGAGAACTCTGCCCTCAGTCCCCAGGAATGTCTTCCAGCTTTCTGGAAATGAATTCTCTGCACATCCCATACTCCAAGTGTAGGGGATGAAAACCTCCAGGCCTGCTACTGTCTGAACTGGGGCTGTGCCCTTAGGCACTCCATCAGCACAGACTCCATGACTCTTGAGCATCAGAGCCTGGGGAAGCAGCCGTGTGCCCTTGTGCAACGCTTTAGAGATGAAGTGAGGGGCTATAGAGAGCTTTCAGTGAATACCCCTGGCCCTTTGGGGGCCCTAGGGCTGTCTCTTCTGTAATATTGATCTGGGAGAGAGGTAAGTGGTGGCCCTTCATCCAATGCTGTCCTGGGTCAGAGTGGGGTTCTGATACCACTAAAAGCCTAGCTTCAATCCTGTTTGCTCCTAAGACCTAGACACTCCTAAACCAATCCAGAACTAGCTCCAGAGGCCTCATGGGAACAAACCAAAGTTGATAGGACGATCAAGGCAGTTATGCCAGCTGACAGGTGTGGGGTATGGTCCATCATGCCTACCCACTGCTCCCAGGAACTCCCTCTCTCGTGTGCAGAAGAACAACTCTTACTGCCCTCTTAGGGAAGAGAACAGGCCCCTTTCGAGATACCAAATGGACTGGACCTTGTCACCCAGACAGCTGTTGCCCACACAGCATCTTTTGAAAACCTAATGACCAACTGGTTATACACACAGTTGTTGCAACTCGTATGCATTAATGTATGAATTGATGGTCCGTTGTACACAGGGCCTACGCTAAGGGAAATGGCATTAAAAAACATAAAATTCTCCACTCTGCCTCTCAGGGTTTTGAAGGTCTTGTGACATATGTGCCTGGTTCTCTCTAAAGCATTATCTGAACAAGAAAAAAATGGAAATGGCTTAGGTATCCATCTCAAGAAGAAAAGCCAATAAAATTGAGCACACTTACCCAGAGGAGATGATTGGAATTCAACAGAACTAACTGGGGCTTCTGTATGCCAGTTCCTAGCAGATCACAAGTATGTATTGAGCAAAGAAACCAAAACATGGATTGGTACATGTAATGAAATAACACTCATGCATGCATGCATGTATGTATGTATGTATGTATGTATGTATGTGTACACATTCACATACACGGGTACACACACACATATACATATACAAACTATGATGTATGGGCTGGCTGATATCTCAGTGGGTATAGGTGCCTGTTGCTAAATCTAATGACCTCTGTTTAGTTCTTAGAAATGACAAGGTAGAAGAGAGAATCAAGTTCTAGAAGTTGTCTTCTGACTACCACACATATACTGTGACATTCATGTGTATAATCTCTCTCTCTTTCTCTCTCTCTCTCTCTCTCTCTCTCTCTCTCTCTCTCTCTCTCTCTCTCTCTCTCTCTCTGCCACTGGACAACTTTTGGGTGCTCTGCCACAGGTTCTGGTCACCTTGTTTTTTGAGACAGTTTCACTGGCCTAAAACCCACCATTTGAGTCGTCTGGCAAACCCATTAGCTCCAGAGAGCTGTTTGTCTCTGTATAGCCAGCACTCGGATTACAGACACATGCTACCACACTTGGCCTTTTACACGGTACTGGGATCAGCCTTGGGGCTTCATGCTTATGCATCCTGCAATTTACTGCCTTTCACTTTATATCTTCCCCATCCCCTAAAAGTACATTTTCTAAATTATGCTCACCAGCCCCCCTCTGTCTCTGTCTCTCTCTGTCTCTGTCTCTCTCTCTCAGAGATGGGAAGAAACAGGGATGAGTCTATCAGAGGGTTGCATCATTAATTTTCATTTGAATAGTTGAACCGGTTCTTTTGTAAACATTTTTGTATTACTTGCCTAAGGAAGTTTCACTGAAAACATGTTCTTAGGAAGATATGGTCAGAATACATGAGAAGCTCAGTCAAGAGTGCACTGGTGATCAAGAATATTGGCAATACTGCATGGTAGTAGACGAGACTGATTGCCCAACAGACATCTGCAGCCATGGCTGGGAGCTCCCACCATGTGGAGTTCCCTGGGATCTCTGTGAAAGAAGAGTTTTCCACATCCTTGAAAAGCTTAGTGTAAGGAGCGTGTGAGAAAAAAATATAGTCTCCTGCAGATCAATGTGGCTGCAGGTATGCAATGTAAAAACTGAAACTGTGAATGTGGGCTGGTTTTTCTCTTTATTCCTCATTCTTGTTGGGCTCTGGGACACGGAGGAAGATTCTGTTATACAAAGTGAGCTTTAGGGGATGGTGGGGCTAGGGAAGTGAGTGAAGGGTCCTTTAGACATGCTTAGATGTGACCCTGGAGTCCAATGGACAAGTGACCAGAGACTTGGAAGGAATCACTGGGAATCCCCAGACGTATTCTAGTGGACTGTGGATTCCCAGGGCAGGGATGCCTTGCATCCTAGGGTCTCAATTCATAGAACAGTGCACAAATATCTAATAGTTACTTGATGAACACTTGCCAGAGGTAGTTTGGATGGGTGGGTGGATGGATGGATGGATGGATGGATGATATCATACAAAGCTCAAAGAATAAAGGCTTAAAGGTCTAGTGTTAAGCTGAGGGTAAGAGTCAGTTGGAAAGTGCTCCCCTAGAACACAGTAGGACTCAGATTTATTCCCCAGAACTGAACAATAATAAACAAACAAATCAACACACATACACATTACTAGGATGGTTGCCCCTCAGCTTTGGTGCATGTTCATCTTTCTCCTTGCTTCCTTCTGCCAGGGACCCCCAAAGTGTGTGTCTCATCTGTCTGTTACCCCATCAATCTCCTCTCTACACTCCCATCTCTAAACCCCAGGGTCTTTTTTTTTTTTCAGTCTGAGAATAGAGTAAGGCCAGCACTCGACAGAGCCATTTCCCTAACCCAAGAAGGAAGACTCAATTCTGAGCCAAAGTTGGGAATGAAGCCAGTGGACATTCCAGCCGCTACAAGCACAGCATCTTACAAATCCTTGTGTTCTGTGTGCCTTGCGAAGGGAGCCGCTGACTTGACAGAGACCTATAATGCCTGTCGGCAGCAGCCATATCCTTCACTGTAACAGCACCGGTCAGAATAAATCTCATCTCCATTCGTAAGACAATCTTCAACAGAAGAGAACTGCCTGCTTGATTAGGACGATCCATCAGGCATCTGGAACAGGAAAATCCTTTTCTTTTGAGCTCCAGAACCTGGACAGTCATAATGAGTCTGATTTAATGAGCCCCTATTCTACAATATTAATTACAAGCCCATTGAGGTAAACACACAGAAAACTAGAGCTAGTCACACTCTTTCCCCAAGACACAACAGCCCAGAAGTCACACACGGGGGTCTCTGGCTAGTGGGTGGATTGGGTGCTCATAGAATAGGTCCTGCTTCTGCACCCCAAGGTTACCTCTTGGCACAAAGTGGGCCTGCTTCTGTGCTCTAAGTTTAGCTCTTAGACCAGCCCCCTTCACATGTGTCTGACAGACCTTATCTGTCCCAACTAGCTGCCACCCCAGGAAAGGAAGAACAAGGAACGAAGAAACCTCAGATGAAGCAGAGAGGCATAGCCCCACTCCTGCTTTGGGTCTCCCTTTATGAAATGGAGCATCTTTGTATAGCATATACACTAGGAATCGTTGCCAGCCCAGCTTAGTGCTTCATCACTAAGAGCTGTCTGGTGCCAGTGTTTATTGATTGTTTACCATTTGCCAAATGTCTTAGGGATGTGAGTTCATTTGATTATCCCAGAACACCTTCTACCAGGGGTGTGTACCCTGTGGTCTACAGATCGCACGTGGTCCAGGATATACTTCATATTGCACCATCAAGCAAAAGAAACATATGTATGCTCCTGTAATCCCCACCCTTCAAATTGAACACCTTTGGATTTAATGTGTGGCCTCGGACAGTTCTTTCTCCAATGTGTCCCAGAGAAACCCAAAGGTCGGACACTCCTGGAAGGAAGCACAGAGATGGCCGGTCTGTTCGGCGCCATTATTTAGGTAGAACCAGAGCCTAGCCTAAGCTGGTTCTTGATACTTGGCCAGTTGGCTGTCAGTCACCCTTTGGTCGACAGGCCACTGGATCATTCAGTAAATGTTGGATGAGCTGCTCCTGGGGCAGAGACAAATGAAACAGCCCTGTTCAGACAAGTGGTGCAGTTTCCACAGAAACTAAGAGAAGGTTCCACTCCCCACAGGGTGGGTATTTCGGTTCGGATCTGAACTGTCTCTCATGTCCCAAGTGGCATGTGTTAAATGACTCTCCAGTCAGTCATTGAGAGGTGCCTGATCTAATTGGTGGGTTAGTCCACTGATGGGCTCATACTCTGATGGCAATACTGGGAGAGGATAGAAACCTTTGAGGGTGGGACCACATTAGATCAAGTGCATCACTGGGAAGTGTGTCTTTGGGGATTAAGGCTTCTTACTTACTTGTTTTGTGAGTATGAGTGTTTGATCTCTGTGTGCACATGCACACCATGTGTGTGCCTAGCACCCATGAAGATCAGGTAGGGGCATCAGAGCCTTTGGAACTGGAATTACAGGAGGTTGTGAGCCACCATGTGGATGCTGGGACCTGAACCTGAGTCCTCTAAAATCAATTCCTCTTAATGTTAAGCCTTTACTCCAGCCCCTGGGAGCCTATATCTTGTATCAGATCCCTCTCCCTCCCCCTCCCCCTCCCCCTCCTTCCTCTCCCTCCCCCTCCTTTCT
This sequence comes from Mus musculus, assembly GCF_000001635.26. NCBI lineage: Eukaryota > Metazoa > Chordata > Mammalia > Rodentia > Muridae > Mus > Mus musculus. The sequence continues at coordinate 246,555 of NW_019168511.1, read as the reverse complement.
CCCCCTCCCCTCTTTCCCTCTCCCTCCCCCTCTTTCCCTCTCCCTCACTTCTTTCCTCTCCCCCATCCCTTCCTTCTGGTCACCATGAGGAGAGCACCTGCTATATACTCCAGCCACCATAATATTTTAATCTCTCCTCAAACCAAAACTGATGGATCCAGCTAACCTTGGACTAGAAGCCCTAAACCCATGAGCTAGAATACACCTCGCCTCCCTGTAAGTTGTCTTGTTCATGTGATCTGTCATGGCTACAAAAATTTCTGACTAATACAGTCAGCAAGAGATGCTAGAAACATCGAAGTTTAACAGATGTCTGAAATAGAAGGAGTTGGGCAGGAGGGGCTGGAAGGAGGAGAGGCTGTGTGGGAACTCTTCCAAGTCAGTTCAGAATGGCTGCACACAGGAGCATGTGACTGTCCCAAGAATCATTCAAGGAAGGGAGAGATGGTATTCCAAGTAAGAAGAAAGGCATGTGTGTGTGTCCAGTACATAATCTTTTTGTTGTTTGTTTGTTTTTAGAGACAGGGTTTCTCTGTGTAGTCCTGGCTGTCCTGGAACTCACTCTGTAGACCAGGCTGGCACCGTAACACTTGTGTTCTCTCTGAATCCTCTCCAAAAATGAATAGAAGATTTACAAGATTCAAGCAAAGCTTAGGGTTTAATTAAAGTAATATATCATTTTTCATTTCTTGGCTTTTATGAAAACATGGGAAAGGTGAGGGTTATATAGGGACTTCCTGTCTTAGCTTTGCAACCTCTCTATTAATGTAAAATTGGACCCAAATGTGAATTTTATTCACAGAGGATCAAGTTTATAAAAATAGACTTTTGCTTGCTTAAAAATAGAGTCTATGAGCAAAACAGTGCCCAGGCCATCAGGGCACAGACTCGGTTCTAAACAAGAGCCTGCATGTATGTACTTCCTAGATTCCTAACTTGAGGTGTGCTTTGAGGCTCTGTGACTAGGGAAAACCAGAGCTGCAAGAATTCAAGAGTCCACTTGTCCCAGACCGTCCCAAGCAGGCAAGGTCAACCTCTGGTTCCCACCCTGCTGGCTTATCACTTTATCCCGGCATCTTTCTTCCTTCTACCTTTATTTACTTCTGGGACAAAACACCAAGCTCCTCCCCTAGCAGGTGAGCAGTCTGAGACCAGACTCTGTACATGACTAGTCGGAGCTGAGCCTTCCTCATGCAAAAGGCATTTACTACACAGAGCTGATCTTACTGTTGCATAGACTAAATGGTCTTCAGTCTTTTGCGCCTCCCTCGGCATCCTGGAAACAGATAAGTTGTTTGTCTCTGGACCTTGGAAGCCTCTCATCTAGAAGATGAGAGGGTCGGATGCCAGTCTTCTTACAAAAGGTATGTCTGTGTTCCAGAGTTACTGACATCACCAGGAAGGCTGTGATCGATGCAGGATCTCAGGTCCTAGCTCCATCAGAATCTGCATTTTAACACTGTATGTCATGGACATTTAGGAGCCATGGGAGTGTTCTCAGGTTTTAGTATGCATCCGAATCACTCGGGCATGCCATATCTCTAGGCCAGTCCGCAGGTCACCCGGAGCAGAACTCTCTGGAAGCAGGAGCTAGGACGCAGCAGCTTTAATGACCTCCCCAGTGCCTCACTTTGAGAAACTCCAAACTTCTGGAACACTCTCAACATTCCCTCCCACACTAAGGGTTTTGTCCCAGGGCCTAGATGCTTGCTAGAATTCTGGTAAATCCACTTTCAGGGAGCCAAAGAGGAGGGAGGTGTGATTTATGGCTTCTGTCCATTTTCAGGTGTGAGCACTCCATACGCAGCCAATCAGCAAGCATGATGTCACATTGGAACAGAGGGCAGTCATGATAGGTCCCTTTTTGTGAGTGCTCCATAGCCTCAGTAATAGTGTCAGGCCTTGGGACCTCCCCTTGAGCTGGATCCCACTTTGGGCCTGTCTCTGGACCTTTTTTTCCTCAGGCTCCTCTCCATTTCCATCCCTGTAATACTTCCAGACAGGAACAATTATGGAACAGAGATGTGACTGTGGGATGGCAACCCCATCCTTTACTTGATGCCCTGTCTTCCTGCTGGAGGTGGGCTCTATAAGTTCCCTCTCCCTACTGTCAGGCATTTCATCTAAGGTCCCTCCCTCAAAAAGGTCAACAAGCTGAAGTGCCCAAGTGAGGATGCCTCAGTTCCACTTGGGAGAGAGAAGAAAGCAATCACAAGTGGGGAAGGAGGGAGGAAGGGACCTGGGAGGGAAAGTGAAACGGGGTGGGGGGTGGGGTAAGAAGGAAACCTGTACATATCACTTTGAAAAAGGAGATGGGTCATAGAAACTTGGCTAAGAAAGTAGGTCTTTTAGGATGTCAACTGGATACTTAGTTTCACTCAGTCATCTAATTCTCAGATAGGGAGTCCCAGCCCTAAAGAGATTTGAAGATATCCCACTCAACTAAGGAGGACCTTGGACATTCTAGCATAAGTCCCACCATCATCAGGCACAACTGAACTATTCCTATAAATCATTAGATAGGCTTGGAAACAGGATAGAAGGAAGTACAATACAGCGCAGAAAAGACCTGGGCAGTTTTCCTCCTTCCGTTTGAATGCTTTAACTTAGGGGCTTTCCAACAACTAATAATATTTCATATTTATTCATATCTCTACCTGAGACCTTCTCACTGTGGTGACTTCTCTACTTCCCAAGTGATGCCCGGCTATATGGTGTTGTGCTGACAATACCGTGACACTGTGGGGACAGAAGATCTCCTGGAGTACCATTGGGATGACGGACCCCTCTGTGCTTCCTGTCATCCCGAACCAGAAGATGGGCCCGGGTTTCTGTGTGGGACAGAACTCTGCTCCTTCAGTGGGAACAAAGAAACCCACCATCGAATGACATCTTGTTTCCCCATGTGTTATTCTTTGCAACATGTTACATAGCAAATAACAAATAACTCTAGGAACCAGTGATAGGATTTAGCCAGATAAATAAAATGATTAAGTTTTGCTTGTTCTATCAGCTATGAGGCCTTCACAACCTACTGATTCAGCTGAGGAAGATATGTCGTCAGTGTAATCACAGATGGATAAATCAAGGCATGGAGCAATTAAAGGGTTTGCCTAATTTGGATAAATAAAACTTACAAGTGTCAAAGGTGGGCTCCTGACCTTAAGGATTTTGGCATCAGATGCTCTAATAGCTCTGTGGTACCGCTGTTTAGACCAAGTGCTTTTCATATTTCTTCTTTGTGGACACAAAGATAAGCATCCTGTTCTCTTAAACTCAGAAGGCTCTCAGAATCTCCACTTAGAAGCCATCTCAGAGTCTAGGATGGACTCTGGCTTTGTACCTAAAGGTTTAGCTTTGTGTTTATTTCTCTATTGTCTCTTAGCAGATGAGCTAGGTTGTAGGACACAGAACAGACCAGTGTGGTGGAGGAAATCTCACTTCCCAGAAGCAGGAACCCAGTCGTTTGTCCCTCTGCCTCTGACCCAGAAAGCCATGCATTCCCCACAGGTGCAGCCCTGTCCTGGACCTTGGTCTCCTCTTTTGTAAGAAGGAAGAGCTGAATGTGGTCGTCCTTCATCTCCAAGGAAGGCTGCACAGCACTGTTCTTTTCCCTTGTATAGCTGTTGTCGGTGATGGCGAGATAAAGAAGACAGCAAGCAAGTTTCGACTGTGCTCCGAAAGCAGACACCAGACATGTAAATTCACATCCCAGGAATGTGAGAGGAAGCTCTCAGGGACAGCCCTTCTATTGCAAGGAACACTAATCAATGCAGTAACAGAAGAGAAGCCACCTTCTGCCGCAGAACTTGGCAATTCCGAGTTCTAATTTCTCCTGGTGAAGACTCAGACTCAAGCCCATTGGGTTTATTCTCTGGGCTTAACTCTCTCTTTAGTCATCATCAAACAAGAGAGTAAGAGCACCTCAGGGCTCAGCACAGAAACTGTGAATCTATCAGAACATCTAGAGCCCCAAATCTCCATTTTACCAAGAAGCCTGGGAGAGGGATCCAACACAGAGCTGCCAACACGTACATGAAAGTCTGGACCTAGGCCTTGATGTGTATGCGACTGGTGTTTAGTTTTGCTTATTTGTGGATTATTTCCCAACCTTCTTTCTCAAGTAGCTTTATAAACTCTAGAGGTCAGTGCCAATAGAATCTATAATTAAAATAATTTGGGGTGGGGTAGGGGTCTGTGGCGGGGGCTTCTCAATGACTCAGGAAGTCACAGTGCAGTGGTTCCCACAAAGTACTCAAAAGAACCCAGTGTTGTGACTTTGAGAAGCACTGGATCTCTGACATTGCCACCAAGCTGGGCAGAACCAGTCTGCTGCAAGTCACAGCACTTGAATCAACTCTCTTAGTTTGAGTCTTTGTGATCGTGACATGGGTAGAGCAGCCAGCTTCTTCTTTTCAATGTGGCTGTTTCCTGAGCAACAGCCAAGATCTGGAGCATGAATGAGTTTTGGAAAGAGGTGTGGTAGGATCTGCTCAGTGACTGAGGGAAATTGTCGGTCTCAATCTAAGGCGTACAGGACTGATGTGTCCCAGGATATCTCTGAAGGCTACCCAGCATAAAACTGTACATTTACCTTAAACTATGATAAGGGTTTGTTTCCAGGGGAGGGTGGTTGTGATTTTTTTGTTGCCATTTGATTCTGTAGTTCTTGAGTGTGAGCTTTGTCGGTGACAAGGTCAGGTTGCAATGTCAGAAAAAAAAAAGCATACACATTTGGAAGAGACCTACCCAGATCTTGGACATGATGACATCTACATTGCAGTTTCTATAAATAGAAGATTTACATGGCCATGGTATACATCAGCAATGGGTTTTTTTTTTCTTCTATTAGAAATACTCCACGATATTTCCCACAATTCCAATGGGTTTTTTTTTCTTCATTTGTGTTCAACATCTCAACCCATTTCTCAAACCATATATATTTGGATCAGCTAAATTGTAGATTGGTGTGTGTGGCTTCTGTTAAATGTTTTCTGTTTTTGCAAGCTCTTCTGAGATCTGTCTTTACACTGTGGAACACACCTGGGCCTCTTCTACATTATCCGGCTTACAGGCTGTAAGGGTGAGCAGCAGAGACATGATAGATGTCCTATTTGAACAGTCCCTGCAGTGACCACCATCTCTACAAGTCTGTGGGACACCTACAACATGGCTAATATGACTGAGGGATCAAATAGCAGATTTTACCTCCTGTTCATGAATGCCAATGAAAAACGCCCATGTAGGGCTTATAAGAAGACATCGGATGGCGCCATTTTGAAGAGTCTTAATGGTGTTGGATTACATTGAAATGCTCAATTGCCGTTATTTAACTCCCTTTCAATTTCAAAATGTATGGACCTTCCCAAACAATTTCTATACACGGAGGCTTCAAACTTCGAATCCAGTTTCCCAAATGGTCTATATGGTTTAAAATGGGATTACGTGTTATTTCCCTATCGACACCAATATGGCCAATCACAATGTGCTAGCGGTAGCAAATTTATTCTTCTGTTGGGGGGTCTAGGGATCATCACATCCCTGCTGGGAAGGCTCAGTTCTCTCAGGCTTATGAACTCCCCACCCAGCAACCCACACAACTCCAGGCTTCTAAAGAACAGTCCTTTGTCTCCACTCCGTGAGTGTCAAGGAAGCAAAAGATTCAGCTGCACGGCAATTAATCAAGTGGGCCGCTTCTACCTTTGATCTGGCAGAAAACAGTCAAGATACCATTGGAGAGGAGAAAATGGAGATGCTGACGGAACTGAGGTGGGTGGAGACAGGGACACACTGCTAGAGAGGAGTCAAAATGAGAGGGAGACACAGCAGTCAGTCTGTCACACATATTTCAAAGAGAGACTCTGACTGGCAGTTCGCTCTCCTCCTTGAAAACCAGGATGCCTGTGGCTCAGGGGCAAGTCCTGGCCATGTTCAAGCCGCTGATCTGCCAAACTGGTGAAGACTTCTTAAGGATGGTGTTGACAGTCCCCATCTGCCTCCCACTCCAGACTCTTTACGTCTGATTTCTTCTCCCATGGACACGAGGCTGCCTAAAGGGGTTCAGAAAGATCCCGACTAGCAAAGCACTCTCTCGGGAAGCCCGCCGGCCTTGGGCAGTGCCTGTAAATAGAAGCTTTCTTTGAGTGACCTGGAAGACAGGAGTTCATGATGGATTGAATCACAGGCAGGGTCTGGGACTCACTTGGGATCAAATATAGTAATGCAACAGCAAAATGCTTAGGAGGTCTTTCCAGGTTACCTTCAAATTCAGTTCAGGGGAGCAGAGAGAGAGGTGGAAAGATGCTGTTATTTCATTCAGTTAAACAGAAATAGAGTATTTTTGTTTCTACTTTTTCTGTATTATTTCTTTTTTCGAGATTAATATAATTACATCATTTCTCCCGTTCTTCCCCCACCAAACCCACCCATATACCCCTGCTTGCTTCTAAATCCTTGGCCTCTTTTTCATTTAGTCATTGTTATGAGCTGCATGAGAGGGAGAGAGAGAGAGAGAGAGGAGAGAGAGAATGTATGTGTGTATGTATGTATGCATGAATACCATATGTTATAAGCAGACACTGACATCTGAGCCAAGGAAAAAATGGACATTCTTTGTACAGAACCCAAGTGGGTCAGTCTCCTTATCAAAAACATAATAAACTGGGAACAAGGCCTCTGCCTTCAAATCCAGCACTCGAGAGGCAGAGCCAAGTGGATCTCTGTGAGTTTGAGACCAGCCTGGTCTACATAGTGAGTTTCAGGCCAGCCAGGGCTGCACAGTGAGACCCTGTCTCACAAAAACAAAAACCTGTATACCAAGCCCACGTCGATCCCAGCTGCTCAGTCTGTATAAAGTTGCTCATATGTGTATTTTCAGAGCTGACTACTGGGTGTGGATAACCAATCAGTGTGCTTTCCCTGGAGAAAATGAGGGAACTGAAATAGTCTCAGATAAGTGGTCCCCCCGCCCCCCGCCTTTGTCTCGTCTTTCTTTCCAAAGAGAAAAGAGCTATAATGTGTTCCTGTCTTGCATCGTAAAAACATGTCAGGGACACACTGAGCTGATCGATATTCAAAACTATGAATATTCTACTCAATAATCAAGCATGCCTTCATTTCTTGGCCCTTTTAATGACAGCATTTCCTGCACAATCCATTTTCATCCAGTTCTTTGATATTTAAAAAAAAATAATTGGAGATTCCTCTAATTGATTCGTAAAGTTTATTTACCCAAAGGAACTGAGAAAAAGTTGAGTTAGGAGATAATTTGGTTTTGTTATTTTTTTTTTCCTTGAACGAGGTTAAGAGTTAGCATTTACAGGGAAATGATCTAAAGACTCAACACATTGATCTGTGGGTTTTTTTTTAAAGATTTATTTATTTATTATATGTGAGTACACTGTAGCTGTCTTCAGACACTCCGGAAGAGGATGTTAGATCTTGTTACGGATGGTTGTGAGCCACCATGTGGTTGCTGGGATTTGAACTCAAGGACCTTCGGAAGAGTAGTTGGTGCTCTTAACCGCTGAGCCATCTCACCAGCCCTGATCTGTGGTTTTTATAGTGAACAAATATACCGATTTCCCTGTACTATATAAACCTATATTTCAGCACGCTTACCCCTCACAGTTCATAGTTTGGCTGGAGTGGAGACAAGGCTACAGTATTATAGTTTTGGATTTGGTTGGGTTTTGTGAGAATCTCACTGTCCAGCCTTGACTGGCCTGGAATTCACTCTGTAGAACAGGTTGGTCATAGATCCTCTTGCCTCTGCCTCTCAAGTACTGGAATTACAGGTGTATGCCCCATGCTCAGCTTGTTACGACGTTTCTAACGAAGAGACTGACCCTCTTGGGTACCACACAAAGCAAGTCCAGTTTGCCTTGGCCCAGACGGCAGAGCCTACCTGTAACCGTCATAGGTGATTAGGTTCAGTCTCAATCTATCCGACTCAAAGCCTCCAGGAAGCGCTTTGAAAAACCACAGGCCCTGATTCCATGCTTGATTTTGCACTAAGATCTTTCAATGGTTTTAAAAACAGAAAGCCCTTAAAGAGCAAGTGTTCCCAGCTCCCGGAGCAGCTCCACGCCTGAGGAAGCTGCAGAGGGCACGCCATGCTCGTTAACACTGCTCCAGCGTGGACCTCTTCCTGGAAGGGATCACATTGCTTCACTCGGGACCAAGGCGGTACCACCGCAGCCATTCCATCTCCTAGGAGAATGAATGCTTGCTTGAAAATGAAGAAGATACCAATGAGCCCTAACACAGAGTCCATGTTCTAGAGACTTTTGGAAAGTCCCCAGGGCATCTTGAGAAAACCTTGGCCTCCTGTCAGACCTGATTATGCCTACGTGGGTTCAAGCCTGGGAGAAAATCCAGAGTCTCTCTAGTTACCCGAGATAACCTGAGATGGGTAGGGAAGGGTTTCCAGTTCAGGGGACTCAGGATTCATCTGTTCTCCCTTCGTATTTTAAAAGTCCAGTGCATACTTAGCTTCACTGATGACTTGTATAAACTGAGAAAAATGTCATCGCTCCCTGAATAGCTGCCTGTCAGGGCCCTACACTTACTAATCTAAAGTGCCAAGGAACAAAGGAACTTTAAGGAAAAAAATCACGAAGACCCACTGTGTCCGTTTGGCCAGGATGTCACACACAGCACCTAGAAAGAATACTTCCTGTCAGAGGCCCGCCCACGGCCTTCACAGCCGACTTTAGTGTATGCGTGATGTGGGCGGGGGCGGGCATGGAGATGCTATTGCCCGGGAAGCTGGGAACACTGTGCCCTCCACATCCATGAGCCCTTCCTCACAGCATCCTGGCTTGCTGGCTCCAGGCTTTCCAAAATCGGGTGCGGGTAGGAGCTAATAAGGAGATATAACTCTGTAGCAGAATGACTCCTTCCGGATACCTCATCTGTTTTTTTGCCTCAGGGTTATTATAGTGTGAAAAGGGAAGACAGGGCAGTTCTACCAATATGGCAGAAGAAGATGAAGGGAGCTGTTTGAGAAGCAGAAACGGGGAGGCATAAAAATCTTTACTGTTGATGAATACAATTTGCTCTAGAAACATAACACTACTCCATGCACTTGTGCCTTAACAGGCTCCAAGCACTTGTCTCCTGTGAGGTAACATTCTACACCTCCTCTCCCCTTCTCCCCACCCCCACCCCCCACTCCCGGGCCCCATTTCCATCTGAGGAAGGGTGAGCTTTCTTCCCAAGCTAAACAGGTGGTAAGAGAAAATGGCAACTTTTGCCACCCCCATTAGCTGATAGAGCCTTGGCTTACTGCTGTTCTGACACTGTCTGAGGGGATCTGCAGGGCTCTGGCCCGGCTGGAGGGACCCCCATCCTCTAACCCACTCATGATATCACCAGGGAAAGGCCCATGGGGACACCTTCTAACCCAGTGTACGTCTCCAAATCAGAGACACTCTATAGGCTAACACCTCTCACATCTTCTTTCCATGAGATTTTTAGGCTGCTCGACCTGGAGGCAGTGATGAATCTGATTATCAATAAGATGCTGTCTTCATTGGTTAGTTTCTTGGCAGTTTAACACAGGCTCAGGTCTTCTGGGAAGTAGGGGATGTCATTCAAGGAACTGCCTCCATGAGATTGGCCTGTGAGCAAGCTTGTGGTGCAATTTCTTGATTAGTGATTGATGATGAAGGACCCAGACCGCTGTGGGTGGTGCCACCTGTAGGCAGGTGGTCCTAGGTGTTTTTGGAAAATAGGCTATGCAAGCCCTGAGGAGTGAGTTAGTGGGCAGCACTCATCTATGGCCTTAGCTTCGGTTCGTGCCTCCAGGTTCTCTTAACAATGGACGGTAAGCTGTGTAGGAAATAACTGTCTCCTCCCCACGTTGCTTTTGGTCTTGGTGTTTATCACAGTAGTAGAAAGCACACCAAGATGCTGCTACCTTCAGCCAGGTCTCTCAGGAGATTCTGGTAAATGGAGCACAGAGATGAAAGCATGAAGTAGGCCAAAGACTGTCGAGACTTTTGGGTGGTGTCAGTCTCAGATTGGCTGCCCAACATTTTTATCAATGATTTGGGTCATCTGAAATGGAAAGCCTGGATCATCTAGATTCCAGGACCTAGCCTAGAACCTGTGAGGGGGACCCAAGAGTATACTTTTTTTTTTTTTAATGAAATTGCCCACAACACACTTAAGATCTGGAAAGACCAGAAAGAGTAGGTTCCCTTGAAATCAAAACAAAACAGAAGCGGAACTCAGCTGAAGATAGATCAACACCATGGTTCACTGCTCACAGTAAAATCAGAATTATTTCTCAAAGAAAATAATACAGTTATTTCTTTTTTCCCCCTCAAGAGTGGTAAGACTGAACTGAGGAGGAGGTTGGAGAACCAGAACAATCTCCAAGACATTGTGGAAAGGGAGAAGACCCAAAGCCCCCTGGGGAGGAAGGAAGAAGAGTTCAGGACAGTGGATATCATTTATGCAAGTCTACAGAAACAGCAAAGACTTGGCACTGTCCCCAGACTACACAGAGGCCTGCAGGGTAAGGTTGCCACCATAGAGTCTTACTGATGTGTTTACCCCTCAAGAGTGACACAGGCCAAGGGTTGAGAATTCAGGATAGGGGCTGGGAAGAGGGCTCAGAGGGGATAAGGAGTTGACTTAGATTCCAAGAACCCATGTCAAAAAAAAAAGCCAGGTGTCAGGTGCTGGATCCAAGCCATCAAGAAGGTGCACTTCCCTAGAAGAGGAGCCAAGTTCAATTCACCTACATTGCACAACTCAAAACTGCCTGTAACTCCAGCGACAGGGGAATCCAACTCCTCTGGTTTCTATAGACACCTGCAGTCGTGAACACACACACACACACACACACACACACACACACACACACCATTAAACATAAAATAAATCTCGAAAAACAAAACAAAACAAAACAAAACCAGCCAGGAATGGGGCTCATGCTTATAATCCCACTGATGAGGAGGCAGACGCAGGAGGATACTTGGGGGGGTTCGTTGGCCAGCCATCCTACACAAATCAGCAAGCTTCAGACCAGTAAGAGATCCTACCTCAAAACAAGGTGGTTAGGGCCAGAGAGATGGTTCACCAATTAAGAGTACTTACTACTCTTCAAAAGGACCCAGGTTCAAGTCCCAGCACCCATGGGGTGGCTCACAGCCACTTATAACTCCAGTCCTAGGAGATTTGACACCTTCTTCTTGTCTTCAAAGGCACTGCACACACATGGTACATAGATATACATGCTGGTAAAACACTATATATATATTATATGTATACATATACACACACATATATGTGTATGTGTATGTATATGTATGTATATGTATATGATGTATATGTATGTGTATGTGTATATATACATGGTATCAACAAAATGGAAAAACTGGACAGTGGCTGAGGCATGGTACCCAAGATTTATCTCTGGCATGTGTTCTCTCTCTCTCTCTCTCTCTCTCTCTCTCTCTCTCTCTCATACCCACACATAGGAACATGGGTATTAGGGGAGGGCATACAAATCATGAGGAGCTTGATGGACCCTTTAAATGAGTTTAAACGGTGACACCGGGCCTTGGAAAGTACACACTTCCGACCATAAACCATAAAGCATATTTATTTTCTTCTCCCATCTCAAAGCCCCCAAAGAACTGTTTATCCAAACTTGCCATGATGCTTTGAGTGTCCGAGAAGAAGCATAAGGCTCTAACTTTTGATGGCTGAAGATGAATTTGTTTCCAAACGACCTTCAGGCTGCAGACCCCACATAGATGCAAGGCTATGGGCACGGCTCCATTTTCTCCAGTATTTTCACTAGGATTTCTTTTAGTACCGAAGATTGTCGGTGAACGTTTCTCCCTCTTAGTCTTTGAAGCACATATGACATCATTGATTATGAAACCTCTGGTTTCATAAAATAACAACTGATCCAGGCAAGTGCCCTAAAATGACAATTTTATTAACCGTGCTGCTGGTCTAAAGCTCACTCTGTGGTATTCAAGCTGAAAAAAAATGCCCAATGTGGATACATTCACTGTCTGTACATTTAGCCACCACCTGGAATTCCCACCTGAGCCCTCCCCCCAGCACAAATGAGAGTTCACCATAAGTGTAAATATAGCTTAGTGTAACGGCTGCGAGTTACATAGACGAGGCGTGATGGAAGGGGTTATAAGATCACAGATGTGTGCCCAGCATTTGAGTCTTCCCAAAACCAAAACAACTTTTGATGGCCATCTTCCCTCAAGATGTACAGAATGGCTTTATTGATAAGTCATGGGACCTGTCAGCCAGAATCACACCAACGCCGATCCTCTGGAGACATCTCCCAAACTGATACCTTTCACCGTCCAATTCCAACACTTAAGTAGCATCATAAAAATCATCCATTAAAAAAATATGAAAAAAAATGCCATGAAGACATCCCAACCTGACATAAATATTGCTAATGCAGGGAAGGAGGCAGAATAAATTAGCCTGTGAAGGGAGCTAATTTCAGACCCCTATCAAAGTGTCACCCAGTAACACTGCTAAAAAAAAATAAAATAAAATAAGAAGTACCTTACCCAGAAACAGTTGAATTCAGCAGATGGATTTTGACAGGACCTGCATAATTAAAGTTTCCATCGCAGACCTCCTGTTCTGAAACCCATTTTGTCAGCCAATGCTAAAGAATGTTTTTTTGGCTCAGGAACAGAAAATCCAAATAGTCCCAGAGAAGCTCTCAGTCTGCCTGGACACCTCAAGACAGTGGCTTTCAAAGGACAAATCTTTCCCTTAGAGATGGATCCTGACATTTTTGTCATTGTCATGTTAATTGGACTGATTCAAACTCTAGTCACCTTTGGAGAGACTGGTGTAAAACTTTTTCTGAAGAGCAGAGACGTGCTAATAAAAGTTGACCTTGGCAGATGAGCCACCAGAAACTTAAAAACCCAAGATCAAAGTGCTTTCCAACCTCATTGAGTACTGACAGCTAAGCAGCCCTCTTCCTTGAACACTTCCTATCTCAGGCATAAGACCACACACTTTAACACTTGATGGGATAATAAGGGGAGAGGGGTTATGTTGGATACACTTCCATCTGCAGATAATGTAAAACTTTGTATCGGTTTTACTCATCTTCAGAGAAATGTCTCGCTAAAGTGATTTGTGGACAGTCCCTTGGTACATAGCTCCCGAAAACTGACTTTTATGCAATCAATCCCTCTGAAGGGAGTGAGAACAAATATAGAATGCAGTGCCCTTACTACTGGATAAAAGATGCAACTCTTCAACTAATCTCCCCGCCTACAAAAAAAAAAAAAAAAAAAGCAGCAAACAACATTCTTGCTGTGGGATTTTGATCTCTAGGCCTGAAGGGAAGGTGACAAGCTGCCAGATCTGACTCATCACTGGGTCTGGATATGACCCTGGCAGAGCCCAGAGAGGGAGAGACTGGTTTCTATAGTTCCCAACCATAAGATCCTGGCTCACCAACTATTAGACAAGAAGATATTTTGGGCAGACAGACAGCTGGGTTCAAATCTACTATCTAGCCTCTACCCTTCATTTTATTTAAAAGAAATCAACAGCCAGATTGCAAAGAATTAACTAGAAAGCTCTGGTCTGTCTAGGGAGAGTAGCATTTTAAACTACCTGAACACAGGAATGTTGGCTGCACTGCAGTCTCCTATTGGTCTGAAGCCCTCTGAGCATTTGTTTGGAGGACTCACTAACTTGTCCTCCTGCCTCGATGCTTGCAAGGGTCTAGTACAGGCAAGCTTACCATATGCCTCTCTGGTTAGAAATCAGACTGCATTGGGCCGCTCGGGTTGTGAAATAGTGTCTTGACTTGGAAGGAAAAGCAATCTGTATGTGCCTGATCTGTGAAGAATTAGATAACGGGGCTCCTTTCCTAGAACTAAGAAGTTAGTAAAATCAAGATTGAATTAATGCCCTCGGAGGCTCACTCTGTCAAGTCCAACCAAGGTGCCTTGTATAGTTCCAAGATGGCTGACACTTCTTACAGCCAAGGCTACTTTGTAGCACTTTGGCTGTTGGCAGAACCGAGGAGAGCAGCGACAGAGGAGGCAGGAGGGAATCCACAAATACGACCCTTTGACATATTAGTTACTTTGAGCGGAAAGCAGTTAAGGAACGGTAGGCATGGGAATGATAGTCTTACCTCCTCCTCTCTGCCCTAAGGGTTGCAAATCCCTCCATGAGAACAGTGTACCCAGAACCCGGAAGCAGAAGACATTCTGAGCATCAGTGCTGGGGGCGCAACAGGGAGAGGAATCTGTACAAACAAATCCTACTGAAATAACTTTTATCTTTCATTAGTTCCCTGATTACTTTCTTACAACCTTTGGCTCACATGCTGTGACATTTACACAGCTGGTAATCTTTGTTAAAATGATGTCTGTCTGTCTGTCTGTCTGTCTGTCTGTCTGCATGAGTGCATGTGTCAGAGAGAGCATTGGATGTCCTGGAGCTGACAGCTCCACCCGGGTGTTGGGAACTGAATGCCTGTCTTCTGCAAAAGCATTAAGCAGTCCTAACTGCTGAGCCATCTCTCCAGCCCCTCTCAGACTTCTTTGGGTCATTTCCCCCCTATGTATTAGAACCTTCACGCCCACTTACGATTGTTTGCATCAAACAATACTCACACTCCTTACACTGGTCATCTGTCTTTCCTGAGTTTGATTCTCAGGTCCAGACGCAGACACTAAGAGCCTCCGAATTTGGGAAAGATACAGAAACCCATTGAGTCCAAACTGCTGCTAGGGAAGGAAACATACCCCAAGCTAGATTGAAAGCAGTATAACTAATCTAGAAATAGAAATCTAGAACCCTTCCTTAGCTTTGGTTTGTTATATAACTAGAAGAAACCAGTAGGTTTTAAGAGTTAGTTCCGTTTTTAAGGAGCATGCTACTACACACATGCACATGTGTTCGTGGCTTTCAAACACATGTGAAGCCAGGTCGGACAACTGTTAAGTACAGCCCTATTCTAAAGCTAATCCTATTTCTTTAGGTGACCAAGAGCACAAAGGTGAGAGTCACATTGCAACTAGGAGGAACTACAGGAAATCTATGAGGAAAGACTATAGCCCTGGCATCCGGCCTCTCCACTCCATCAGCTAAAGAGCCAAGATGTCCAACCACAGTAATAGGTGCTGTAGCAGTCATGTCCATGCCTCCTTTCCTTACCAACCAAGCATTTCAGCATCCTGAACATGGCTTCCCGCCCAACTCCACACTCTTCTAAATTTTGCTAACTGAAAAGCAAGGTCCTCTCAGGCCACTTAAGCCAAACCACAGCAATTTACCATGAAGTAGCCAGGGAAGGTCCAACAGAGTCCCGGTAGCAGCGTGGTGTGCTTATGAGAGGCAGTGGGGACTGTTGGGAACTAATGAAGATGGGGGAAATAAAAAACAAAAACAAAAAAAAAACTTGAGAATCTTCTCAACAGAGTGACTCAAAAGATGCTGGATGCATTATAACAACCATGGATTTTTGTCTTTCTCCAAGTAATGTGTGGGATTTTCCTGAAGAGGACACTCCTTAAAGGCAGTGGAGAGCAGAGTGCCTGGCATGCGGAAGTCTCCTAAGATATGTGCTCACTGGAGGAACACACAGGTGCTTGTCATTCCTGAGCATCTCTCGGTCAGTGGTCAAGGCTTCAGTTTGTAGAAGGACGGACAGCCTGGCTGACTGAGCCCTGGCTTTCCCCACTAGTTCTAGCCCAGTGTGAGGGGGTTAGCAAGAACAAGACAGAACAATAGACTGAGAAGGAAGGTGTTTCTCTGGCTGGGCCAGCCTCTGACTCACACCTGACCAAGGACAAATCATTTAACCTGCCACGGCCTTGTTTGTACTGTATGCAAAACAGTCACAGAACAATACAAGCTTCCACCCTCCCTCCGAGCGGTATTCTGAGAACTGGGGAGATGCTATCTTGCAAGTGATTAGCGCTGAAGAACTGGGCTCCCAGCACAGAAGTGGTGTTGTTCACAGGCTCAGCGACAGCTGCTGTTTTCCCCGCATGAAAGGTGATATTGTGTGGCCCTGTTGGCAAGGAGAGGGAGCCGCGGTTACGTGTCGACACCGTGATACAACACGCAGCAGCGCAGGCTCCGCGAAAGATGAATGGTTCCTGATTCCATTCATCCAACTCCCTCTTCCTCAAATCTTTCTTATTCCTAATGGACAGGTGATTCCCGTCTCACCGCACCCTCTTTCTTTCCAGCTTTCCCCCAGCTGCCAACACATCTGGAAAAAAAGAAAACTGGTCCAAGGCATGTTTTTTTTTTTTTTTTTTTTTTTTTTTTTTTTTTTTTTTTTGCTTGTTTGTTTTTCCAAATTGAATCACAGAAGGCCGGAGTCTGCAGCTCTATTTAAGGAGTCAGCCAGTTCACTTAACTGCTTTTGAGGGTTGAATTATACCGCGGGGTTTATAAGGATGAACCAAACTGTGACTGGGTATTCTGAATAGGCCTATGCTGGCTGGACGTGAGTATAGTTATGGCAACAGCAAGACAGAATAAAAACGTCAGCTCCTTTAAGAAGATGCGATCGGGAGGGATGGGTACAGAAATAAAAATAAAAAATAAAAGCAAACGTCTGCTTTTGCAGAGCTTATACGCAGGCCGAGCAACACCAACTACTCGCTAAGGAACAAGGCAATGGTGTGGACTTACGTTTCACTTTAACCAGGGAAAACAGGGGAGAGGATATGTAATTCTGGCTGAGGATTTGAGAAGAGATTTTCACCAAGGGGAACACCTAAGCTCCGGGAGGGCACGTTTCACAGGGTTGAGAACAGAGCAGCGCGGACGCATGCGCAGTATGTTTTCCTTGTCCTGTCATGACAAAAGTACACAGCAGCAGCTGCTTAAGGAAGGGATGGTTTGTTTTGGCTCATCGTTCTAAGGTGTATAGTCCATCAGGATGAGGAACACATGGCGGCAGGAGCTTGAGGCAGCGGGTCACATTGTATCCACTGTCAGGAAACGGAGGGACTTGAACACTGGTGCTCGGCTTGCTCTTTCTCTTCACGCAGTGCTCAATCCTGACCAGTGGGATGATGCTCCCCATGTTTAGGGTGGGTCTTCCCACCTCAGTTAACCTAATCTAGATCCCTCCGGGACACGCCCAGAGATTTGTCTCTCCAGTGACTCTGAATCCTATCCATCAACACTGTAAATATCCAGTGAAATCTGGACAGCAGGAGCTGGTGGTGATTGGAGCACAGGAGCCCGAGGCACTGTGGAGGCACCCGAGGGACACTTTGCAAAGGGTTATTGAAGGCTTGCCGAGAGTCTGGGCCTTCCTAGTATGATAGACACAACCTTGAGTTGCCAGGAAACACGATCTATTCCTTGGGATCTGGGGGATGAGTAGAATAAATATGACCAGCCTCCTCATCTCAAGGTACACATGGTGAAAGCCTGGACCAGCTTCTGTCGATGCCTATAATGGGATGAGGGAGAGGAGGTGGAGCCAAGTCAACCATATCTACTGCTGAGAATCTTCGTTCAGAAAGTGGGAAATAACCTCCCAAGAGGACCGTAGATGAGCTAGCCCTCTCAGGTAACATGCTTGGTCCTTCTGGAACTCTCTGGCAGCAGGATCTGTGACCCATCTTTGAACCGAATTGTGAGGGTTTTTTTTTTAATGCATATATGTATTTGAATATATGTATACATTCATTCCTAAGTATAACCCCTTTAGTCCATATAATATTACTTGAATGTATGTTTTTCAGGGATGGCCATTGGACAAACAGTTGGAGTGCTCTTTCCTGGGGAGGAACATCCTGAATTGTGAGTTTTAACAACAAAAGCATAGCTTCCTCTGGAGCAAAAACTACCTTTTCTTTTTCCCCAGACTGAGTTGTCATAAAGAAACTGTGGTCATGGAGATGCTGGGGACCAAGACAGGGTAGAAGAGAGATATAGGGGAAAGATGGATGGAATGAAGAGGGGAGAGGGGAGAGAAGGGGAGGGGAGGGGAGAGGAGGGAAGGGAAAGGGAAAAGAGAAAAGAGAAGGTGGTAATCACAAAGAACACATGTCAATCCTGGCACCTCATTCTGGGCCTTCCCCAGTTCTGAGGCTTAGAAAAAAGATCCCCTGTTTTATTCTGGCCCCTCTCACATACAAAAAAATATTTTAAAAAAATCGTAATGAGGTCCAGATAAGAGTAGTACTATAGTATAGTCTCCTCACATCTTCCTGGGCTGATCTCCCCAAGCCTGGCTCTATCCCAGAATTCTTTCTCTTCCCAGATGTTCCACCTTCTATTTCCTCCCTAAACCTTGGGCCACAGGCTTTTTAATTAACAGGCAATGCATCCATACAATACATAAGTTATTCTCTCTACGATCCCCACCCCCATTCCCACAGACATACAGCTGTGAGTGATGACTTTGTGGATATGTTGAGAGCAGAGGCCTCTGAAAACATCATTATGCTCTCGCTAACCTAGAATGGCCAAGGACACGAGTTTTTATGCTGTGAGTGAAATGTCTTAGAAACAGTACTATGCAACCCGTTGGTTCCCTAAAGTTTCCAGGTACATTGACTCATTCCATCTCCAACTGAGTTTATTTTGCTCCTACTGAAAATAAAGATAATAAAATCCCTTGATTACTGGAGTGTGTGATTCAGTAGAGGAGAGAGACCCTAGCAAACATTTCAACGTGTCAAAGACTTAACTTCTGACTCTGCTGCGACGGTGTAGTGTAAGCGCTGTGAGAGAACCAGTCTTCGGCCTGTCAATTATCTTGGGTTTGAAGGGTGGGCAGGAATTTTCCTAGCAAAAAGGTGAGGAAAGCGTTTTCTAGACCGAGCCAAAGCTATGGTTTGGAGTGTGACAGTGATCTCAAAGACAGATGTTGTCCCTGGATCCTAAAGAGCAGAGAGGAGAAGAGAACAAGGTGAGCCTTCTCTCTCTCAGAGCAAAGGTCCAGCATCTTAGAGTGACAGATGTCAGCAATAAGATGTCCCTTCCTGTGCCAAAACCATCTTTACCGGCTGGGGTAGATCTTGTTGAAATGGTTTACATCGAGAACAAAACCGCCTTGTAGAATGAGACATTGGGAGAAGAGGGTTGGGTTTTCCTTGCATGGTTTCCATTTTATCTTTCATGGCTGGAATTACCGATATGGATTCAACTCCATCCCTGTGGCCAATAAAAAAATTTTTTAAAAATCAGCGTGAGGTCAGAGTAACTCCACAGTCAGGTCTTTATAAGGTAAGCACAGTAGGTGCACATGTCTTCTTATTTATGGAAATAAAGATTTAAGTTTTCAAGCTCCTCCTTCTGGAAATAAACCAGATATAATTAAAGTGGGTCCTCAACTGCTGTGCGCATGACACACACATTTGTGGGGGGACATCAGTTCTGTGCGCTGAACTCTTTCTCTTTCTATAAGGTCAAATGTCGTCTTTCCTGAAGAACAGAGCATCACTCCTCAGCCATGATGTGGATGTCCCAGGATGATCTCTTCCCTCAGGCAGCCACAACATGTCTCAAGTTCATTTATCCTAATGAAATGTTTCTTTTTCCTGATGTTTATCATAAATGGAAAGAAACAAGTGAAGGTAAACATGTTATTTACAGTGTAGCCAAACCAGGTGCAGTGGCAAAGGATTGTCAGTGGTCCAGGCACTTAGAAGGCTGAACAGGAGGCTGATTAACCCAAGGTATAGCAGGACTGCATCTAAAAAAAAGTTGCTACAGTAAAACAAAGTATAAAATAAGTTAATATGTACCCAAACAGACAGATCTCTGTGCAACCTATAAACTATAGTACTATAAACTATAGTACTACTGTTATCTGGACCTCATTATGATTTTTTTTTTGTATAAGAATTGTTGTCAGGTTTATAGTCTTCCTTCCTTTCTAAAAGTGAGAATGGCAGGGCTAGGCAAAGAGTCTTTTTTTTTTTTCCTTATAGCTGACATGCCAGAGTCTAGATTCAAATGGAATCAAATATGAAGTAACAGGCCAGCATTGGATCTTAGTTGGTCTAGTGCATGCCTCGCAAGCATAAGGTCCTGGGTTCGATCCCCAGCACTTCGTAAAACCAGGCATGGTGATATGCACCTGTAATTGCAGGCCTGGGTAAGTGGAGGTGGGAGGAACAGAAAGTTACGGGCCAGCTTTGGCTGTACAGCCAGTTCAAGCCACCCTGGGTTATACGAGACGCTAAACAAAACAACACAATGACACAGAGGATATAAACAAGTGTCAGTCCCCATTTTTCTTCTGATAACTATTCAACATGGAGCTCAGGTCTCAACCCAGGGCAGAGAACCTCTCCACCACAGAAACACCATCACACGTGGTCGCTAGAGAAGGAGGTACCTGGTACTCTAATGTCACTTGAGGCCATCAGTCCATAGGGAGGTCCTAATCTATAGAGGGGCCATAACCAACTGTGCTCCCAACCTGCTGAGGTCAAAGAGGACTCTTAATCTCCCTTTTCACATGCGTAAACAGGCAGACACTGCATGTCCATGAGTTTGTTCCTAGGCAGCCTGGCCTTAGAGCGTGCTCCGTTTGTATTTTAAAGGCTCGGGTCTAAAGGTCAGGCAACAGAAAGGGAAGCCGGCCAGCGGCTGCTGCAGGTAATGGAGCATGCAAAAAGCTCTTGGTACCACAGACACAAGTCCCATCTCTGCCTATGTATCCATGGTGTAGTGTGGAAAGAGCCTCCTCTTATTTCTACTTCTCTGTTTATTTTAGAAAGCCGTCCTGGAGATAAGGACTATTCTTTTAGAACTAATTTTGCTGTTGGCGATCATCCGTCTATCGGCAAAAGTGGAGATTTTGCTCCAGAAAAGAGAGTCAGGTTGTCGATTCTCAGAACAGCCTCAACAACTACAGGAAAGATCAGAACAGACCTGAGAGGAGAGGTGGGGCTTGAGAGCCCTGGAAATCCCCAGCTGCAGATTCCAAATTGGAGACTTGGCCAATCCAAAAGTTGGGATAGTACTTTTGTAATTCATTGTGACATCTTGCTACAGCTATAAGGGATGTTCTTTTTTCACCTGTCAATCCACCCAACCTACAAACATGGTAACATGGGAATAATAGTGGTAACCAAATGTAGCTATAATTGAACTCATTTATTGTTATTCTCCTGGAACTGGATACATTGATTCATAAATAGGGTCCCCCCACCTTAGGGTTGTGGAGCTGGCTTGGTAGATAAAGTGCTTGATGCCTATGTCTGAGAAACCCATCATTCACATCAAGCCTGGCATCTCCCTGGCCACCTGTAACCCCAGCACTGGGGGAAGTGGGAGGGGGGCTCAGTGTTCAGCCAGGCTCACTGAAATGGACACACACACCTATGTGCACAGTCATGCATATAACTCACACATAAACAAATGAATAAACATTTGTTCCTACGATGTCATTAACAACCTTATCATTTCAATTTAATGAAGGCAAAAATTATAACTGGTTCAGGAAGGCTTCCTGGGAAGTTAGGAAGCTGTGAGACCTCAGGTTCCTCATAACAAAACAAACCCACAAACTAAACA
The DNA here is from genome assembly GCF_000001635.26 of Mus musculus. Classification (NCBI taxonomy): domain Eukaryota; kingdom Metazoa; phylum Chordata; class Mammalia; order Rodentia; family Muridae; genus Mus; species Mus musculus. The sequence continues at coordinate 225,012 of NW_019168511.1, read as the reverse complement.
TAACTGTAACTACAGGACCTAACTCTACCACTTCTGGGTGCCACTGAAAGGACTCCAAGTGAACGGATCTCAGTGATCTTTGAGGAGTGTTTACTGTCACACGGTTCACAGAGTGTCCAACAATTGAAGAATGGAAGAAAATACGGTCTACGGGGTCTGAGGAAAAGGCTCAGGTAGTGAAGTGCAACTTTGCAGGCATATGAGCTGTGTCTGAGAGTTAGCGCCCATGGAAAATGTCCAATGCTGTATCCACCCTGCCTGGCAGAGAGGCATGTGTCATGAAGAGGCTTTATGGCTGTCAGACCATTAGAACAACGGGCTCAAAGAACTCCTCTCAGAAACTCTTCAATCAGGATTGAGACATAACCTTGCAGAGACAATCATGGGTTAATGGTGGGTAGAACCACACCTTGACAGGGAACACTTGTATTCCTAGTCCTCTCTCAATGTTTTAACTTTACTTCAGGACCTCAAAAAATGAACTAGGGGGGTCACTGGGTCTCTGTCTGCCTTCCCGATGTGGCACGGTTAAATAAATTCTTTTCAGCGTTTTATTATTCACTTGACTCTTTTAGCTTATTGAGGGTGGGTGGCCAAAGCTGGCTTCTTTTGGAACAGACTGTGTGGGACTCTGAATTCCATAAGTGTGGTAGCACATGCCTATGATCCCAGTGCTGGGAGAGTGGAGACAGGTAGATGCCAGGAACCTCTGGCCAGCCAGAATAGGCTAACAAATAAAACTCCAGGTCCCAGTAAAAAATCCTGCCTCCAGAAAACAAGGAGGATGACTTCTGAGAAATGACACCCAAGGTTGAATTCTCATCTCTACACCCATGAACATGTGTGCAATCTCCACACATGAACATGTTCAAATACATACAAGAAAAGAAGGAAACTGTGATATATGTGATGTATATGATACATAAAAATACCACATATGTGCTTATATATACACACATATGTAAGTGTACACACACATATGTGTACATTTACATATATGCATGTATATACTTATATGTATGCATATATACATTACCATATATACTTATATGTATATGCATACATATATACAATATTACCATATACACATATATACACACATGTGCATATATACACACATGTTTACATTTATATACATGTGTATTGGCTAGTTTTGTGTCAACTTGACACAGCTGGAGTTATCACAGAGAAAGGAGCTTCAGTTGAGGAAATGCCTCCATGAGATCCAACTGTAAGGCATTTTCTCAATTAGTGATCAAGGGGGAAAGGCCCCTTGTGGGTGGGACCATCTCAGGGCTGGTAGTCTTGGTTCTATAAGAAAGCAGGCTGAGCAAGCCAGGGGAAGCAAGCCAGTAAAGAACATCCCTCCATGGCCTCTGTATCAGCTCCTGCTTCCTGACGTGTTTGAGTTCCAGTCCTGACTTCCTTTGGTGATAAACAGCAGCATGGAAGTGTAAGCCGAATAAACCCTTTCCTCCCCAACTTGCATCTTGGTCATGATGTTTGTGCAGGAATAGAAACTCTGACTAAGACAAATTGGTACCAGCAGAGTGGGGTATTCCTGTGACAACCTGACCATGTTTTGGGGAGGACTGTGGAAGGACTTTGGAACTTTGGGCTTAAAGATCCATCCGTTGTTAAGAGCTCTGTCGGGTGTTGTGTAGGAGCTTGGAAGATAATGTTGAGAACACTGCAGAAGATGGAGGTCTGGTTTGTGAAATTTCAGAGGGAAAATTAAATCTTTTCAGGGCCATTGCTGTTTTGAATGTGAAGATTCTATAGTTCTGGTTAGCTGGGGCTGAAGAATCAGCTGTGATTAACAAGATACCAGAACTACTAAAGCAAAAACTTTGCATTGCTGGGACTATTGATGCTGGTTAGCTGGAGCTAAGAAATTAGTGGTGATTAAGAAGAGACCAGCATCATTGAGGTGACATCTTCTGGGAAGTGTTTTCTGAAAGCACAAAGAGGCTGTGTTCCAGAGATAGCCAAGGTTGTACTCCTGCTGCAGCGGGACTTGGTAATATGTAAGGGTCACCCAGGTGGTACTGGTTTTGAAGGCATGAAGGGGTCACGCAGAGCAGCTGAGGCTCGGCACTGTGAGAGGGCATGGAAGGCCACTGGTGAAGGTGCAGCCTCAGTTGCAATTGAAGGCCCAGGACTGAAGGGGTCATGCAGTGTTTTGGAAATACCAGTACCATGAGATGACCACCAAGAGCAGTAGCAGCAGTGGAGTACAGGCATCTGGAGCCTAGAGGATGATGCGTGTGCTACAAAGGGCATGGCTGGAGAAGTGACCCAAGCCCTCGGAGGAGCCCAGAAGATCGTGAGTTGGATCCCAGACATTGGACGGTTGGAGATTGATTTTTGCTTTTGATTGTGACTGTGCCCTGATATTTTCCCTCTTGAAGGAAGAAACTGTTTTAGTGGAGCCCACAGTTAAGAGACTTTTAATTGTAAAAAGACTTTGAATTTTAAAAGAGATGGATATTTTTTTCCAGTTTTTTTTAATTAGGTATTTTCCTCATTTACATTTTCAATGCTATCCCAAAGGTCCCCCATACCCACCCCCCCCAATCCCCTACCCACCCACTCCCCCTTTTTGGCCCTGGCGTTCCCCTGTACTGGGGCATATAAAGTTTGCAAGTCTCTTTGCAGTGATGGCCGACTAGGCCATCTTTTGATACATATGCAGCTAAAGACAAGAGCTCCCGGGTACTGGTTAGTTCATATTGTTGTTCCACCTATAGGGTTGCAGTTCCCTTTAGCTCCTTGGGTAATTTCTCTAGCTCCTCCATTAGGGGCCGTGTGACCCATCCAATAGCTGACTGTGATCATCCACTTCTGTGTTTGCTAGGCCCCGGCATAGTCTCACAAGAGAGAGCTATAACTGGGTCCTTTCAGCGAAATCTTGCTAGTGTATGCAATGGTGTCAGCATTTGGAAGCTGATTATGGGATGGATCCCTGCATATGGCAGTCACTAGATGGTCCATCCTTTTGTCACAGCTCCAAATTTTGTCTCTGTAACTCCTTCTATGGTGTTTTGTTCCCATTTCTAAGAAAGGGTAAAGTGTCCACACTTTGGTCTTCGTTCTTCTTGAATTTCATGCGTTTGGCAAGTTGTATCTTATATCTTGGGTATCCTAAGTTTCTGGGCTATTATCCACTTATCAGTGAGTACATATTGTGCAAGTTCCTTTGTGATTGGGTTACTTCACTCAGGATGATGCCCTCCAGGTCCATCCATTTGGCTAGGAATTTCATAAATTCATTCTTTTTAATAGCTGAGTAGTACTCCATTGTGTAGATGTACCACATTTTCTGTATCCATTCCTCTGTTGAGGGGCATCTGGGTTCTTTCCAGCTTCTGGCTATTATAAACAAGGCTGCTATGAACATAGTGGAGCATGTGTTCTTCTTACCGGTTGGGACATCTTCTGGATATATGCCCAGGAGAGGTATTGCGGGATCCTCCAGTAGTACTATGTCCAATTTTCTGAGGAACCGCCAGACTGATTTCCAGAGTGGTTGTACAAGTTTGCAATCCCACCAACAATGGAGGAGTGTTCCCCTTTCTCCACATCCTCGCCAGCATCTGCTGTCACCTGAGTTTTTGATCTTAGCCATTCTGACTGGAGTGAAGTGGAATCTCAGTGTTGTTTTGATTTGCATTTCCCTGATGATTAAGGATGTTGAACATTTTTTCAGGTGTTTCTCTGCCATTCGGTATTCCTCAGGTGAGAATTCTTTGTTCAGCTCTGAGCCCCATTTTTTAATGGGGTTATTTGATTTTCTGGAGTCCACCTTCTTGAGTTCTTTATATTTTAAAGATTGAAATTTTAAGAATATGTAAAGACTGTGGGACTTTTAAAGTTATTTAGAATGGGGTTGAATAAGATTGTAAGGGTTGAGGCTTACTAGTGATGTTTTTGTGTGTCAAGTTGACAAGGGGTCAATTGTACTGGCTAGTTTTGTGTCAACTTGACACAGCTGGAGTTATCACAGAGAAAGGAGCTTCAGTTGAGGAAATGCCTCCATGAGATCCAACTGTAAGGCATTTTCTCAATTAGTGATCAAGGGGGAAAGGCCCTTGTGGGTGGAACCATCTCAGGGCTGGTAGTCTTGGTTCTATAAGAAAGCAGGCTGAGCAAGCCAGGGGAAGCAAGCCAGTAAAGAACATCCCTCCATGGCCTCTGTATCAGCTCCTGCTTCCTGACGTGTTTGAGTTCCAGTCCTGACTTCCTTTGGTGATAAACAGCAGCATGGAAGTGTAAGCCGAATAAACCCTTTCCTCCCCAACTTGCATCTTGGTCATGATGTTTGTGCAGGAATAGAAACCCTGACTAAGACAACATGCATTGCATGTATATTCATATTTGTATGTGAATATATATTACCATATAGACACATATGTATATATACGTACTCATATATGTATATCACACACATACATGTTAAACATATACATAAAATTACCATATACACATATATGCACACATGTATATATGGTATATGTATGTGTATGCATATACACATATATGTATACATGGTAATTTTCAGCCATAAAAAGAACAAAATAATTCTCTTTCAAGGAAAAATGAACACAAATGCAGATAATCATATTAAGCAAATTAAGTCAATCTCAGACAAATATTGTATGCCTTTTCTCACTTGTAGCTCCTAGATTCATACAGACACATAAAATCATGTGTGTATACATGGCAGAAAAAATAGAAGCGAGACCATGTAGGGAACAGAGTCGAACAGGGCAGAGGAAATGTGAGAAGCACTGGGATGTTGGGAGGTTCTCAGTGAACAGTATGGACTTGTCTTTTGCAACTCAGTACCATGCACACAATATATATAATGGAAAACAACAGTGTTTTGTTGACGGGACATCTTGTCAAATTGCCTTCTAAATATTTACATTTAAACCCAGATACGAGTGCTGCTCCCAAAACTGTTTAGAGAAGCTTCTGTTTGCAGTGGGCAGCAGTCAATACAGAGGCTCGGAGCTCGTCAGAGGGCTGGGAATAACTGTCTGTGAGGCTCAGCCTTAGATGGGAAATCTATACCAAGCTCCCCAAGGCTCAGAGACCATCACAAAAGAAGGCACAGAAAGGATGTTGGAGATGGACGACGGGGAGGAATGCTAGGAGATGCTCTTTTCAGGAGTGTGGGCACGACAGGCAGTTAAGGCTGATTAGGACACTGCATTCGCTACTTTTCTGCTGAATAATAGCAGGCTTCATAAAATTAAAAGAAGGTAACAAAAATGCCAGGACTGAGAACAATTTGAAGAGTGACTTTATTCTGCTTTATGATTCTGGAGGGAGAGTCCACTGGGGCAAGGAAAGCATGGTGTGGTGCCAGGGTCAGGAAGCTGGCTGATCGCATTTTCATCCACAGATATGAAACAGAGAGAGAACAGTAAGTGGGGCCAGGTTATAAACTCTCAAAATCTGCCCATAATGCCATACTTCTTCCAGCGAGGCTCCATCTCCTAAAGGTGGTCTAACCTTCCCAAACAGCACCACCTACAGGGAACCAAGTGTTCAAACATATCAGCCTATGGGGGACATTTCTGGTTCAAACCACAACAGGCACCATACTAGGACACTTTCCCAAACTATTCCTTTTCACCTCAAAGGGCAGGTGGAGTGAAGAAGGAGAAGATGAAGGAGGAGAATGGTAATGGTGGCATGGCAAGGATGGTGAAGGGCTTGTGGGTAAGATGAAGATCAAGGAGAGGGGGAAGAAAGGGAAGAGAGCAATGGGATAGAAGGAATGGAAAACAGAAATTAAAATGGGCCAGGAGTTCGTTCTGTTAAAGGAGAAGCATCTGAGTTGGAGTTCCCAGGAAAAGATAAACATGGCTATGTGCACCCCTATGATCCTAGCCTTGCAGATTGGTGGAGACAGGGGGATTCTGTCATTGGGAGACCCTGCCTCAAGGGAATAGTGCAGGTGTTAATGGAAGTGCCTGCTTCCTCTGACGGTTCTACTCTTGGTCCTACTAGAAAAAGCTACAAAAAGATGAGAGAGATACAGGAAGCAAGGGACAAATTAGCTAGCTAGATGAGAAATCTCTCCATTCTAGCCCCTTCCCTGCACATAGGTCTAACCTCAGGCTCAGGGCCTGCCTCTGTCTACCAACAACCAGAAATCTACTTTACTAAGCAAAGTATAAATGCTTGTTGTCCAGAGGCATATGTGGATGCTTTGCCCCTGCCAATCAAACTTCCATCTGAGGATGAGGTTATAACTGCCTGGGAAGGAAGGAATAAATTCCTGGAGAACACTGTGCCCCCCCCCCCCTTTGGCCTTTCAGACTATAAGAGGCAATAGACCCCAAGATATTATAATTTCCCTGCTTGTCTCAGTCTGGAGAAAGGAATTGTCTAGGGCCCCCATATCAACCAGGGAAGAACGTGTCTTCCAGAAAGAATTTTCACGAAACTCTTGACAGCTTGTCAGACCTCCTTGTACAAGAGCCTGGAGCTGAGACATGGACGGGTCAATGGTGAGTTCAATCCCACACTGACCAGGACAGCTTAGTTCTGCATACCCCATGCCTTCTGCTTACACCAAAGCCTCATATCATGGTCCTTAAGATGGAATTTTGTTACTGGACCTCTTCCACTTTTTCCCAACATGGCTACATTAAGTAAATCTCCTTTCTTTGTTTCCCTGTCCTTGTTTATTAAATTGGCCTATTGAGGGTAAGTGGGTGAGCTAAGCTTGTCAGGACTTCCAGGTCTCAGGCTCTGACCCTAATAGCTCCACAGGAGAGGCCTAAGTAGTACCACGGCATCAGAGAAGCACTCCAGATGAAGCCTGAGTGCTAACAAGGGTTTGGTTCCTAAATTCTTGCCACCTCTGCGAGGTAAAGAGGAATGCCATTCATAAACGGAGAGCTAAAGCTTACGTCATCCACACAGGCTTTTTGTTATTGATGAATATTTATGCATCACTTATCAGCAATTGTTGGCTACGAAGGAGTCAGATAAAGACAAGTGGCCACCTGAGCGCCCGAGGCCTTGGATGACTAACAAGCCTATCAGAAGACCCCTTGTCTGGCAGATCTGCAAGAGATAAAGGTGTTTTGTAGACTCTGTGCCAGAGCAAAGGATGGGAGATGTGGTGTTGCAAGCCGGAAGAGAGTAAAGAGGGAAAGATCTTTGCTTTTCTCAGTGGATTCTATCTGCAAGAGCAGGGCGCAGGGAATGTCTGGAGGACAGGGTTGTAGGGGATTGGTAAGGCCCAGGATAGGTTTGAATGTCCATTTTACAGACTTCCCACTGAGACTGTCCATACTCCCTGGAGGAAGCACCGTGAAGGCTCCGTTGTAAAGGGCCTGAGCTGGGTCTGAATTCCCAGAGGCCCAGAAGATACTTCTGGAGTAAGTCCATGGTTGTCTTCTGCAGGCATACAGTTTTGCAGTCTACTTTTAATATGGGTTAAACCTCTCTCTAGCCCATCACTCAGCCAAGGTAGTGGAAGAGGAAAGTTATTAGGATATGGGGGAAGTGAACCTATTTAGCAATAGTTCTTTGGGGGTGAGTTCGATCTTCTTCGGCAGCAGTTCAGTGCCATAGCAAACACCAAATACAAATCAGCAGCTGCAGACCAGCCTTCTAGGCAGGCAGACAGCACACACGAACTGGCAGTTGCAGTGCGGTAACCATTAGGCTCACCAACCAGCCCAAGGTGAGGCCTTGAAAGTGGTAAACTACCACAAGAACCTCACGAGCAGCTCTTGGGTGAGCTTCTCTCAATGGCAGTATCTGGACGGAGCAAACCAAACCAATGCTCAGTGCTCATCTCCCACTGTCTGTAGGGTCATATTTATACTCCATCACAGGTCCTTGCAAGTGTCTGCTATATCCAACCATCCTTCCACCTGTGTGCCCCACACATCCTTTGACATAACTTACTTTACAAAGAAACTAGAAGTTTCCACTTCACTCTACAGGAGATAATGTTCTCTCTCTCCCTCTCACTCCCTCTCTCTCTCTCTCTCTCTCTCTCTCTCTCTCTCTCTCCCTCTCCCTCTCTCTCTTTCTCTCTCATCTTTTGGAAGGAGGTTGAGCTAACCATTCTTCTATAGTAGGTGCATTCATTTAAACAGATTTCCCCATTGGGGAAACTCTGACACAAAGTAGGTCATACCCAGGATCCCCTCATCCATCCCTCCTTCCTCCCTCCTCATTTCTGTCTGTCTCTGTCTGTCTGTCTGTCTGTCTGTGTGCATCTTTCTCTCTTTTTTTAAATTTAATTCTCCCTTTTTCTTTTTTCCCTGATTATTTTCTCAACCCCTTCCTCCCAACCCTCTCTCTGACTTTCTTGACTCCAGGCCAGGCCAAAGAATTAACTAGGAGAAAATAAGAGAGTCAGGAACCACAAACCGGAGTCACAGAGGCAAGTTCTCTGTAGGATGGATTTGACTTTATTATTTTTTCACAATTACTTTTGATTGGTTCTTTGTTATTAAGCATGATCAGGAAGTATCCCATGTATAATTTGCTGTAAGATACAATGAAGAGGGTTTAGAATGTCTTTCTTTGGGAGCTTCAGGGTTGCAAGGACTGAAAACATGGCCTTCCATATGACCTGTGGGCCAGACAAGGGCAAATACACAAATGGCAGAATAATCTTAAAAAGAGGGAAGGACCTGACCAGGCCAAATGTAGGGAATGGTAGGAAGATGGAAAAGGGGGAGGACTGAGCAGCAGCTTGGGGAAACAGCCATTTGTATCTCCCAGGAGACCACTCTGGCACCATCAGAGGCTCTGATTGTTCACTCAAACCATCAGAAAGAACACCAGATAGCTGTTTTACAAGTTAACCTTTTGCGTTAAAGACTGCGAAGGGATACTTGCATAACTTGAAATTTTGCATGCCGTTATTAGATTTAACCCCCATCTGCCTAATTTCAGGTCCAGACGTCTTCACTCAGCACCTCTTTATGAACAGAAATTCCTCAGAAGGAGAAAAGCCACACCTCTGTTAAACATTCAAGGCTGACTGGTCTATATTTGAGGGACGGCAATGTTTTAAGTTAGGAGACAAAATGATCTTGACTGCCTTTGTCCCCTTAATAATTTATTATCCACTATGTGTAGCCTTACATCCTTGGGACTATCATGTAAATTCTTCAGGGATGTACAGACAGGCTCCTAGCTTCCACCAAGGCAAAGGCTAAAACTGTCATAAGATGCCATCTAAGGTCTATAGCAGAGACTCCTTTGCCTTAACCAACCTACCTGGTGCTTCCACTGACATCTGAAAATGCCTTGTTTTTTTTTTTCTTTGTTCTGTAACTATCAAAACTTCATGAAATGGTAACAATATCAGAACATGGGTTCAAGGTAACCCGCATCTGTGCTCCTGAGCCATGGTCACGCATGTTTGGCTCCATAATATACTACCCCCTTAGTCTCTTTGACATGAGAGCCATGAATTCTCATTAACAGTTGTGTGCATGAACACTGCACTGTTTGTGCAATGTTACCCGTCAATTTATTAACCCTAAGCAATCTTTTTTCACCAAGAAAATAGAATTTTGAATCATGTACACAACCCAGGTGTGGGGTTTGACTGAGAAATGTGCCTGTAAGCACAGTTGTTTGGACACTTGGTTCCCAGTGGGTGGTGGTGTTTAGGGGAGGCTGTGGACCCTTTAGGTGGTCAAGTCTTGCTGCAGGACATATACCACTGAGGGTGGGGTTTGAGAGTTTATGACCTCAGCCCACTTCCAGTTCACTCCATCTGCTTCCTATGTATGGTTGAAGATATGATCTCCCAGCCTCCTGCTACCTGGCCTTCCCTGTTATTATGGGGTCCCTCTATGGAACCATCAGCCAAAATGAGCCCTTTCTTCTATTGGTTGTTTCTGGCTACAGCATTTTATCACAGCAACAGGAACGTAACTCATCAACCATCTTTCCTCATCGTCTCCATCTTCTCTAAAGAGCAATACTGTATGTATCACTGCTAAATTTCTTTCTATCTACAACAGGACTGCACACACTGTGAACTACAGCTCTGGGCAATGCACTGAGCCAATGTCTCCTTCCCCACACACCGTCAGATCTCCAGGTGGTTGGTGCTAGGACGTCTAAGCTCCTGGAGAAGATATGTCCACAGGAGTAACTTCATTCCCTTACAGACGAGACTACCTTTCTCTATGTTGATATCTGTGTCTTTCTCTCCCATCCTTCCAAACCCCAGACTACCATCCTTCACACATGGTTTCCTCCTGAGAGACCAGCTTCCTCCTCACTCTCTTGCTTCTCAGCGCCTCTGTAACTTACAATCTGGACCACACAACCCAGCCAGTCATTGTCCTATTTCTTCAGAGTGGTTGGTATTATTTCTTTGTTATCCTTGCCTCCCTGAGTGAGTAGTTGTGGACTGTCACCCTGACAGGATCTGGAATCAGCTAGACGGTGAACCTTTGGGCACACCTGTGAGGGATTATTTAAATTAGGTTAACTTCTGGGCAAGCTGGTGAGGGAGTAACTTGACGAGGTTAATGAGCAGACTCAGCCTGAATCATGTGTGTGTGTGTGTGTGTGTGTGTGTGTGTGTGTGAAGGTCTCTGAGTTTGGGTCCTGGACTTCATCAAAAAGAGGAAGCTGGGCTGAACAGGAGCCTTCACCCTTCAGCACCTGAGTACAAACTCGCCAGGTGAGCAGCTGCCTCAAGCACATCACCTCCCTGTCATAACAGACAATGGCCTTGAGCTGTGAGCCTGGGTAAGCTCCTTTTCTCTTAAGTGGTTTTGTCAGGATATTTTATCACAGCAGCAGGAAAAGTAACTAAGACAACACACATACACACACACACACAAACACAAACACACACAAAAATACACACACAAACATGCACACACAAACATGCACACACAAACACACGCAGTCATATTCACATACATACATACACACACACACACACACACACACACACACACACACACACACACACACACATACACACACACACACACGTTCCCTGACAGCAGATCTCTGCCCTGGAGAGATTCTTCCTGACAACAAGTCTTTTAGGCCTTTTTCCTCAGCAGAATGGCTGTGATCACAAACTGTTCTGCCTTGGTCTCTGGCGTTGACCCTGGGAAAATTAAGCATCCCTAAAGCAGTCTGAGAAAAAAAAATCTGCGAAAGAGCTTTTTGAGGGTGACAGATACGGAAGCTGCTACCATATCTGCAGCTCATTCTGTGCACGGGCCCTTTCTCATCCAGTCTCACCACCCTTCCAGGTTCTCATCTGCTGTAGCTGGGACCGATATAATAGTCTCCTAAGTGACTTCTTCCTTCTTTCCTTTCTCTCTCTCTTTTATCCTTCCTCCCTCCCTCACCCCTCTCTCTTTCTTTCTTTCTCTCTCTCTCTCCTTCTTTCTTTCTTTCTTTCTTTCTTTCTCTTTCTTTCTTTCTTTCTTTCTTTCTCTTTCTCTTCCTTCCTCCCTTCCTTCCTTCCTTCCTCCCTTCCTTCCTCCCTTCCTTCCTCCTTCCCTCCCTCCCTCCATCTCTCCCCTCTCTCTCCCTTTCTCTCTCTCTCTCTCTCTCTCTCTCTCTCTCTCTCTCTCTTTCTTTCTTTGTGTTTTTTAAAGGCAGAGTTTCTCTGTGTAACCCTGGCTGTCCTAGAACTCACTCTGTAGTCCAGGCTGGCCTTGAACTCACAAAGGTCTGCCTGTCTCTGCCTCCTGAATGCCGGGGATTAAAGTTGTGCACCAGCACCCTCGTCCTCCTTGTCTTTCTAACTCTGCATGAAAAACTCTCCTAGTACTGTTACTTTTCCCTGGGTGAAATTGGTGGTCGCCATTCCTGCTTGGACACGAATCTTTGCTTGGCACTTCAAACCTTCCTCTCACCTTACTTCCTGCTTACTTCACTCAGCTCAGTGTCTCCATTGCCTACAACCAATAGGCCCTCAATTTTCCAAGCATGCGTCCATGCTCTGGGCTTTAATGCCATTCCGTCTGCCCAGAATGCCTTCCTTCACCACCTCCACAGTGGAGCCCTGTCTGCTCTGCCCAGCTCTGTCAACTCCTCCCCTGATCTAAGTACCTGTCCTTTTCCATTCCTGTCTTTTCTGAGAAGCTAGTGATATTCCAACTTTATTATCATTATTTGTCAGTCTGTCTTGTATCTCTGACAGTTATGAAACTCATAGACAGGCCAAACATAGTCATTCCATATTCTATTCCACACAGGCATTGCAAACTGCACAGGTTAGGAGAAGCAAAAGTTAAATGTGTGTTTATTTAAAACGTGAAGGGATGAAATGAGGTTATTCCCCTCTCCCTCCCCCTCCCCCTCCC